>NC_072793.1:61454747-61755802 GCF_028583425.1 Eublepharis macularius
GAAACAAATCAAGCAATAAAAAAAATCCAAAATAATAGAAGCCTAGCACCTGCAGCTTTAAGAAATGAATGCGCTCAGTGGCCACCATTGGCTACGACATAAAGATTCAGGAATCTCTATTCATACTCATATCTAAAGAAGGGAGCTCTAACTCTCAAAAATTTACACCCTGAAAATCTTGTTGGTCTCTAAGGTGCCACTGGACTCAAATCCTGCTGTTCTACTGCAGACCAACACCACTACCCATCTAATACTAGCAACCACAACAGTATTGTCAGCCTTCAAGCCTTGGCTTAGGTTAGTAAAAAGGCAGTGAGCAGGGCCATTTCAAGGATGTTTTGGCCGTTGAGGGAGGACTTATCGAGGCCAGGCCCGGCAGCAATCAGATGGTAACTTTCTTCCATGGCCTACTCAGGACAGGCAGCTTGCTATCGTTCAACAGCAGTGACTCCACAAATGCCAGTGTTGTTTAGTGGTTAGAATTTCAGACTAGGATATGGGAGACCCAGGTTCAAATCCCCACTCTGCTGTGGAAGCTCACAAGGTGATCTTAGGTCAGTCATATACTCTCATCAGCCTTTCCCAGGGTTCTTGTGAGGATAAAACGGAGGGGAAGTGAATAATGTAAGCTGCTTTGGGACCCTGTTGTAGAGAAGTAAATGAACATAGCTGAAGATTGGGGCAAGTAGAAAATAGATTTATTTGATGGATGAGAAGGCGAAAAGGAAACGGAAATCCGGGAGGAGGAAAAGAAGATGTAGTGGGAAGGAGGATAGAGGGGAAAGAGAGATGCCCTTGCAAGTCCTTGAGGGTTTCCACACTGTGCAACTGGGCCCAGCCTCGGGCTGGCGCTGCACACCTGGGTCATAGTTTTCCCAGGTAGGGACTGCCAGGGAGAGGGAAGGAGGGAAAGGTAAAAGGTGTGTGTGGGGGAGATAAAGTTAGGTTGGCTTGTGGGTGGAAAGGTAAGGAGGAAGCAGGGAAAAGGGAAAAACGTATCAGGGCTTTCAAGGAAGGAAAAGAAGAAATGGTGTGTAGGGGGATGAGATTCCCCTTCCAAGTCCTTGTGGGTCCTCCACTTATTATTTATCTCTCAGCTTTCACTGGAATCAGGAGCTAGGGGCTACAAATGCTCACTTTTCCTGGGCATGTATGAGCACTGTGCTCCATTAACTGTTTCAGGTGATAAAAAAAAGCAAAAACCAGTGGGTGGCATAGCAAAGGGAACATGAACAAACAAATGCTCATCAAGATAAAAGACCACAGGACAAGAAGCAATAATAGGCAGACTGCCTGATTTTATTCCCCATGGAGGAAGGTTCTGAATACTGAAATAACCCACTGTGCAGAGAAGCCACCACACACTGCGCTGTTGCAAACATGATGCAGTGACAAACGCCTTCTCTATGTCATGGGGAACTGCCTACCACGCAGAGCCTGCCATCAATAAGTGCAACAATGTGAGATACCACATTCTGTGCTTATCCTTTTCTCGTGTCCATGGAAAAACCCTTTCTCAGGAGGCTTGGGAATACTGTTCTTTGTTTCAACAGGAGGCACAACTCGTCAGGTCATTTGTGAAGGGAAAGCACCTTCTTTTGTTGGAACATCCTTCCAATTTGTCTAAATTGTATATGCCTTGCAATAAAAATAAATGAAAATAATACAATTACAGGAACAACTTCAAGGACAAGGTTACAACAAAGCCAATGATGGATTATTTATAGCTTTCTAATCAAAAAGTCTAGAAATGCCATTTATTTTTTTCCCTTCAGCATGTAACTCTACATATAGGTTATAAAAAATGTCTTACCAAGTATTTGCACTTCATGGGTGATTCCATAGACATCTATCAGCGCCCAGAGAGGTCCGGAGACTTTGACACCACAATGAAAAAGTACTGGCTCCTCATCATTAACGCTATAGAAAACTCTCCCATGGCGATCAACCCAAAATGCCAGGATGTTATCCCTTTGCGCAAACCTCTCTGGCAGAGCTTTGGCCCAATAGCCTGGCCGCGTTACCAGGTCTGGGCAAGCATACTTTGGTATATCATCTGCACTCATTTGTGATGGATCATGAGTGGTAAAGCCAAAGCGTAGTGCTCCACTCCACCCATGGTGCACAGACATCAGCTTAAGACGCACTTTCTCATACGGGTGGATGGGCCGGTTGGTGAAAGTGATGCCATTGCAGAAACTATTTCTCCGGGTGGCCTTGCGGGAGTGGGCATCCAAACGAATGTTTTTTCCTTTGGCCTGGAAGTGGAATCGTGGGGGCTCAGTAATGGTGAGGACAGACCTCCTCTCATGGCTACCGTTAGGCAGTGTGTAATAAGGCCTGTGGGATACCGAGCGAGCCTGTTGATTGGTTTCTGCAAAAAAGAAAGAAAACGTATCATTAGGAATGTCTCTCTTACATTAATCAATCAAATTCAGAATGTAATACACCTGTGTGATGGACAGGACTGGCTCCAGCTCTGCCTCTCTTGAAAGACAAATGCTGGGCCAATCAGAGTTAGAGTTGGTTGGAGGGAAAGGAGGCTTCTGAGAGACCCAAAAAAAGGTTTGAGATTCTGCTCAGAGAGGTAGAAGGAAGTTAGCTGGCTGTTAATCTGTTCTTTTATTTTGAAACCTTTCCTGTTTAACCCCAGTATGTGTTTTAGTTTAAAATCCGTTCACTCCTGTCCCTTCATGTTCTTTCCTGTAAATAAAGTTTAAGTTTCTTTGGCTTAACCCTGGCTGGCCTGAAGTTGTTAGTTGAGGGTAAATAACACACACACTCACACACACACACACTGGTCACATGGAAAGGGTCTAGTGAATTAAATGGTGGCAATGTATATTGAGAGAAAGTAATTTCAGAGTTCTCTTTTCCTCAATAGCCCTGGGCTGTAGCTGGATGAGGGGAGGTAGGGAGCTGGAGCCTCTGGAAGAGGAGAGAGGAGACCCTATGAGGATTTGGGTCAGGGGGTTCTCTGCCTGCTGTAGTGGAGGCCAGACAGGTGGCCTTTAACTGCCTGGGTGAAAGGAGTGTGAAAGGCTTGTGAGGGGTCATCCCTGCCATAACCTGCATCTCCCTTTACTACACAACATTATATATTGAGATGTGCAGCAGCTGGATGGCTGGACAAAATCAGTAGCGAAGTTCAAAAAGTGCTTGTTCTTATTATACTAAAAGGCTTCTTCCAGCTCAGAAATACCAAGTCTGTGGAGGTGGGACATCTTCCGGCAGAATCGCTTTGAAAGTGGATGTGCTTTTAAAACTTAGACATCACCTTAAGTGATAGGAACACTCCTTAGAAGTGGTATGAAAAAGTCGTGTGGCTCCTTAAAGACTAGCCCATGGCACGATATTTTATGAGCTAGTGCCCACTTCATTAAGTTTGTATACAGTGGTATCCCTCAATGCTAGTATTCGTAGTATTTGGTCTCAAACTGTGGGGACCTTTTGGGTTCTGGGGTCTTCTGGTTTCACTGTAAAGAAGCAGACTCACTGAGCAACTGCTTCTAGATGGTGACACATTCGGGACGCCTGCTAAGTTACCACAAAATACTTCTTCACATCCTCCTCACAAGGACGCAAGGTAGCCAGTCTGAACTCTGCTTGGTTGAAAAGTGAAGGATTAGCAAAGGCTGACAGCTGATGACTGTGGCTTCTTGCTACTATCCCAGTGCCTCTCCTTGGTTCCCAGGCACTGCTCTAGAAACATGCAGGCCGTGTAGAGGAAGCCGTGCTCTTGGATCATCAGTGTCATGCACAAGACGCATTCAGCAGCAGTGCAACGCTTGCAGGTCGAAGTTTTATCTGCCTATCTCCTCATCCAGAACAGCATTTCCCTCATTTAAAAAGGGAAACAGAGGCCCAAAGCCAGCAACCTTTTTGAGTTAACTAACTAGCCATTCTAAACAACCAAGCATTTATAGTCCTTTCAAGGCACCTAGTTCTGTGCTCCTTCAGCCAAATCATAACCAACTCTACACACATGCCTCACAGCCCTGATATTACTCTGAAGTGGGTGCTTCAAACTTTGAGACAATGATGGTATGTTATCTGAAATTACCAAGGTGAGTAACTTGATGTTTGGGCTTGTATTTTGGCACAACGGCATGCATTTTCCCAGACTGGCTTTCGGTGTAAAGATACGGGGCTAGTGCGGGGGTGGAGGTGGATAGAAAGCTGAATGAAGCCCTTTTTAAAACAAAACAAAACAAAATTCTGAAGCAATACATGTCAGGGGGGAAACTGGCTGCTCCAAAACTGATTTGGTAGGCTACATCTATGACTTCCCCTTATGGCAGGAACAGTGCAATGGGAAATATTGAGTAATAATTTCCTTTGTTTTTAATGAAAAGATACATAAACACACATGAACTTCAGTAAGGCAAAATTATTGCTTCAGTCCCTCATAAGCCATATCCCCCTGCCAAAGTAAAACCATGTTATTGTTCCAGACATCAGCCATAAGAACTAGCCTAGCCCCATACCAGCTTTTGTGTATTTGAGAGGCATGGTTACCCACACATATTTCACTTATTGGCAACAGCAAAGTATAAAAGGGATAAGAAGCAAAAGCTAATGACAAACTGAGGTCAGTTAGTGTGGTTTAGTATATGAACTCCTACAACTCCAGAACTCAAATATCACTTCAGATGTAGGGTCATTGAGAAAAGAACTATACATTCAGAGCTCCCACTTGATAATAGTCTTCCCTGGAGTATGGCATGTCAGACTGCAGATGAGGCTTCACACAATCGAAAGTACTCCCATCCCATACTAAAAATAGCAATACAAATTCACACTAGGAGTTAAAATTGAACTAAGCAACTATATTCCAAATTAGACATGGGCACGATCGGAATTACGGTCTGAAAATTGCCCCAATTTTGGCATTTGCGCCATCGGGACCGGGCTGATCGGTTCCGTCCACGACTCCCGGTTCAGCGCTCGGGTGGGGCGCTCTATCGGGTCTCGATCGGATCGATCGGTTTACGTTCAGGATTGCAGTCTGCAGACAGTCTGGCGCCAGCCATCTGTTCCCGAGGGAATGGAGCCCCGTGGAAACGGAGCCTGGGGAATGCCAGAGCTGTTTGCCCTCCTTCTGTCGCCCTGGAAACGCGAATGGAAGCCCAGCTTTCCTTGATCAGCAGGGCTTCCTTCCAACCACGGAGTAGCCAGAAAAGCGCGCGCCCATCTCGTCCATTTGGGAGAAGAGAGGGGACGGCGGGGGAAGGGGGTGTTCTTCTGTAGCCATGGGCACTCGAATCTCATCCCTGCAAAGCCTGAGAGGCAGCTCTTACAGCCAAACACAGCCCTCCTGCGTAGCAGACCCAGGCTTTATAAATAGCCATGTGCTGCGCAACAAAGTTTCACTTTCCGCTTGCGGGTGGAGTGGGATAGAGGCGAGCTCTCGCTTGCCGCTTTTGGAGAGAGAAAGCGCAAGAGAGGGGGGGGGGGAGCTTTAGCTTTGGGCTTCAGCGGATAGGGAATTAGGGAATAGGGAGCTATCTCCTCTGGTTCCAGGGCTGCCGCCTAGCTCTGGGGCCAAGCTCGGTGGGCACCTTGGCTGAGGGCTCAGGTCTGGGGGGGAGTGTTGCAGCTGGGGTTGGGCTCTATTCCTATTCTGTCTCTCTGCTTCCAGGGCTGCCGTCTAGCTCTGGGGCCAAGCTCAGTGGGCACCTCCTTGGCTGAGGGCTCACACAGTATTACACACTCTAGTGCCTGGTCACTCTGGTCTGGGGGGAGTGTTGGTGGTGGGGCGCCCTCCCGCATCGGCCTTCCCGATTCCCGATTCTGTATCGGAAACGGGACTTGATCGGTGAGGTTCGGGTACCTGGGTTTGGCGCAGCTGCGGAATCACGATCAGCTAAATCGGGATTATTTTTTGGATCGTGCCCATGTCTATTCCAAATTACTCAGAATAACTATCCAATCAGAAAACCAGCTTTTCTGAGGTAAAATTTCTCTGCCCCCTGATATTAGACCCATTTTCAACCAGACACTGTTCAGTGCTCAAGAAGGGCCCCTTTTTTGCATACAACTGGATCTCCAAAAATCCCCAGATGAGGGATTAGTTCTCAGGTGCAGGTTATCAGACTTTTCATTGGATAACTCTGCCTCCTTGGGCCTTCTGTGAAAGCAACCTACATTTGCAATCCACACTCACCTGGGAGTAAGTCAAATTAAACACAGTGGGGCTTATTTCAGAGTGAATATGCTTAGAAGATGGTCACATGACAACCAACTTTTTGTGTTTTGGTGTCATATATACGTTTTACCTCTTCAAACAGTTTGACCTGTTGTGATGACTTTAATAGCAAATTGCTCTACAGAAACTGGCTAGAGAAGTTTTTAACACGGAGGTAAGCATTACTACCTTCTAATGTCTGCAGACCAAGCTTCCTGTACAAGGAACAGAAATTTAGGCTTGTTTAAAAAAAAAGGTCTATCTGTCTCTGCCTATTTAAAACACTAAGTGCAATCTAAGCAGAGTTACACTCTTCCAAACCCATTGAAGTCAATGGGCTTAGAAGGGTGTAACCGTTTAGGATTGCACTGTTAATCCCAACCAAAGTGGTGTTTCTCAGGAGCATATACAAGTATGTTTACAACATAAGCATCTTGCCAAAGAATGCCAGATTGTTTTAAAGCACTTTTTCCCAAAATACCAAATGAAGATTTACGAATTAAAATAGGGAGTGTTTGAGTTTCCCAAGAGACCTCTCTGGCCTTCCCTGTGCAAAAAGGTTCAGTTGGAAAAACTGATTAGAGATCATAGCAACTTTCTGTAGGTGAAAATAACTGTGTCTGGCACAGCATCCTGGGAATTTCACCTTCTTTATATTAACACCTAGCTATATAGCAGACATGGAAGGTGAAAAATGCCTGCCCTTTATGGCTTTTTAAAAAAACAGAAATGGGAATATCACAAACACAAGAGTTCCAGCTTTATATGAGAACTACAAACAGCAACTAACCTCTCAAGATATCTATTGGAAAATAATGGATGGAGAGATACACACTTCTCTGTTTCATGAACAGAAAGTTATAGATATGCCCAACGGTAAACACTCCTGAGCATTCATGGCAATGTTTACCCCAGTGGAGCACAGAAGCTTTATCATAAACTTCAACAAAGACATGATAAGGCTGAAAAGCTCAGGAACAAAGACTGTTGGTCAAGAACGCATTAAAGCCTTTATCAAATTTGCTTTTGTGATTGTGGTTACAACCTGCTCCCAGGTACTGCAATTGGTATGTAACAGCACAAATCTGCTTGGCAAATGATAAAATGTAAAAAACCATCTCTTGGTCTTTCAAGCCCAATAATGTGGTATTTCAGTTCCTGTAAAACCTGATCTAGGGTCATTCATGCTGACTGTGAAGAAACAATTTCAGCATCCACCTCTCTTGTATTTTAAGATATACCATCCTCTAAAATAATGTTTTCATTTTCCTTGGTTAACCCACTGAAGATGATAATTGCTATAGTCAGACACTGACGTAACTGCCATGGACAGAATTGTTTAGCCAAAGAACAACACAAGGCTATTTCACCTCCTTAAATAAGAGTAAAAACAAATGTGATCAACACAGGCATACTTTTTTGTTAACATCAGAATGCACACACACGTATTTGTAGAGTAAGAGTCCATTAGCACCTATAAGACTAACAAAGTTCATGGTAGGGTATGAGCTTTCGTGGGTCACAGCTCGCTTCTTCAGATACAAACTGTACCTGAAGAAGTGAGCTGTGGCTCACAAAAGCTCATACCCTACCACAAATTTTGTTAGTCTTATAGGTGCTACTGGACTCTTGCTCTTTTCTACTGCTATAGGCGGACTAACACAGCTACCGATCTGGACATATTTGTAGACACACACTACATGGACATAACAATCTTGCATTATTTGGATAATCTGTCTTGTTAACATTTAGTACTAACAAAATAGGAAACTATGCAGAGCAGCTGATCAGGCAGATCTGTTTCTGATACAATATAGGATTTTTGGTATCTTTTCATATGTAGACAAGCACCTCAGAATGAAAAGAGAAAGAACAGCAAAAGGTCAAAAGAGATGGAAAACTGATCTATAGCCATAACACTATGTTCCTTTTCACTTGATGAACAGGAAATTTAGGCCAGGGGTTATTTAAAAAAAAACAGGAAAGTGTGTTGGGATTATACAATAGGAAATTATCCAAAAGGAAATGAATGGATAATTTATTTATAATGTCATACTTTACCAGCACAAACACCTGTTAGTGACCCTTTTAAAAATAAAACACTTGGTTGGAGCCAGGAGAGGCATGAGTACAGGGAAAGAATATTGCTACTGAAGTTGTCCACAGTGAACATTGTTTTTGGCACAAGAGCATGCACATCTACTAGCTTAAAATAATGCCCTTCACAAAGGATGGGGAGAGAGAAAGGTGACAAAACAATTCCCATAAGCTACATACTAAGACAGCTCAATAGCCTACTCTCACCTTCTCTCTCTCAGAGCCACAAAAACGAATAATTTCACAGGTTATAAATCTAACATAACTCTGACATTAAAACTCACAATATTCAGACACCTGTGCAAAAACATTTCATAGTTTGTATTTGTCTTCATTAAATTTGTATTTTACTTAATTACATTTCATTCTTGGACTCCCTGTGTTTCCAGCCCCTTGGCCCTGTTTGTTTGCTATTCATACCCCTACATGAAACAAGTGTATCGACGCATAACATCTGAAAAACTGGGCAAGTCCATGAAAGTTTATTGTGGAATAAATTTGTCTTAAAGATGTTACAAGGCCACTGTCTAACATGACTACTCCTCTGGAATTTTTCGGCATCTTTTCGGGGACACAGGAAAGTTCAGGAAATTGTGTTCTCAAAAAAGGTGCCAAAAAACCAGAAGTCAAATGGCCTGCTACCATTTTGAAATTGGAGATGTGTAGAGAGAAGGAGAAAAGCTGCCAGCGTTCAGTGAGTGGTCTGTTCCTTTAAGGACGTGTGAAAACAGTCAGAGACTAACTTTTCCTTGGATCTGTGCAGTCAGACATGTGTTGCAAGTTCCATGCTAGGAATTCAGCTCTCAAGTATGTGGTATCCGATTAAGCTCGGAGACATAGCACACGGGTAGAGAGTGCTTAAGCTTCCCCCAGACATTTTCTCAACCTGAAATGGCCCCAGGGGCACTATTTGCCATGTTGGAAGATACCACATGTACTAATAGTCTACATGTATATTTGCAGTGGAGCAAACAGTACCCCACTTAAGCTATTTCACGTCGAAAAATGGCACAAGAGGCAGGCATAAGCCCTGTCTTCCCAAACACTGCAGTCTGGATCCAAACTGGGCCCCAAACACCTGGGAACTGAGTTCCCAACACAGAACTTGCAACACTCATCAGTCTGTGCAGACCTGGAGAAAAACGTACCATATACTTAGGCCAACAAACTGGTTCCAATTGGTGAAAATGTGTTGAGAACCAAGTCAAAAAGTACTAAATTGGTTATATAGTAACTTGTGGCTACATTTTTTATAGGTGCATTGGAAGTGGGGTTTAACAGCAAAATACAGCAAAATACAGCATGAAAATTATCAAATCTCACTGACTGACTGGCAGGGATATTAAAAATGTAATAGTACTTCCCTGGCAGCCTCTACAAGGGAGAAATGGCCCAGTTGTACAGTGCTGGCCACTTAGCCAGGTGTGGCTGTGTGGTGGTGGCGGCTGCCAAGCCTAGGTGCGTGGTGGGAACTTGCAAGGACTTGCAGGAGGTACCTCACTTTCCCATACGTCCCCCTCCCCATACGATTTCATCTTTCCCTCCTCCAGGCAACCCCCATATCATCCCCTTTCCCTACTCCTTTCTTTCCTTCCCACCCACCAGCCTACTTTTTATCTGTCTCACATCTTCATCTACTATTTTCTTCATTTATACCCTGCCTTTCCTTACAATGGGGACCCAAAGCAGCTTAAATCATTCTCTTCTCCATTTTATTCACACACAACCCTGTGAGATACGTTAGACTGTGGATAAGTAAGTGGCCCCAAGTCACCCAGTGAGCTTCAATAGTAGAGTGGTGATTCAAATCTGGGTCTGGCAGATCCTAGTCTGAAACTATAACCACTGTAACTAGGGCTGTGAGTACTTACAAAAAGTTCTTATCATAGAGATCTGAAAATTCCTAGAGCTACCCAGGAGAACTTCCAGTTTTGCCATAGAGCATTTCCAGAACTACCCTTTAATACCTCCAGGCAGCTCTAGGAATTGCCGGAACTCTAGGGTAAGAGTTTCCTATAATTAGGAGTTTTTTCACTACGAGACCTGAGGATGACGAGACCTGAGAGCAAGGCATTCCCCAACTCCACTGGGGTTTTGGCAGCTCTTGCTGCACCACACCAACTTTTGTGGGGGGGGGGTCTGCTGTTGTACAATGGTGTGTACAACACCCAGCTGGGCCTGGGTGATCTATGCAAGTTGCACAGTATTAAGATGTCTGCTGGTTGCTGCTTGTCTGGCAGCAATGAGTCCCCTCTCAAAGGCCAAAACAGCCCTAGAAAGGGTCCTGCCTCCTCTCCCTGACTTTTACTGACAGGAACAAAGGCTTGAATGTTGGCAAAATTGTCATGGTTGTCATCCTCATAATGGCCTATGAAGTTGTCATCCTCATAATAGCCTTCATTGCTTAAAGCTAGAAGTGGTTTTATTATTTGGGGTGTGTGTGTGTGGGGGGGGGGGGGGTTTAACCTCCAACTTCCTTAAATTTCAAATTTTTCCACACACACACCCGCCCCGCAGTTTTATAGAAAGATTTGTCTTGTCTGTCCATGGCTCCAGTCTCCAGGTTTAAGTATCCACAGATTTAGCCATGCTGAGAATTAGAAATGCTAATTTTTTTTGGTAACATGAATTTTCCTGTTGCGGTTTTAATATCTAGAAATACTGTAAAGGATCATGTTTTTCATCCCTCCAGATGACTAGCATCTCCACCCCCAGGTGTTAGTTCCTCTACAACAGTTTAGTCATACATATTCATATTATACACCTCTTTTAATTTAATTAGTTAATTAACCTACACACAAGAATTTGGAAGAGCCTAGCTGTATGGACATGGAGCCCAGAGGCTGGATTCAGAAGAGCTTTAGACTGTCAATCATAAGAGATTTTTCATGACTGATGTATCTAAAAATCATGTTTGTTTTCTAAACAAGTAGAATGAAAAATGGTTCTACTCCGTACCGTCTGGGGAGGCGGGGGAGAGTTGTTGGCTTTGTAACTGGGATAACGGGAAGGACAAGCCAGCCCTATTTTTTTCTGTGTGAACTGTAGTATCTCACCCCAGCATTCAAAATTCCATTTTAGCACAAAACTCTTACTATAAACAATACTTAAACAAAAAGAGGCCCCCAAGATGCTCAAAATATACTTTGCATCCTCCTCTCTAGCACAAATCTATTTTGTCTCTTTGTTCTCAGCCACAGTTATCAACATTACAATAACACAATGTTCGCCTCTTGAACACTCAGGCAGTTTAAATTGTTCAGTGTCTCTGGAGAGCAATGGCAATAATCCAGACAAACTGGAGGAAAGGCTGAAATTAAAAAGACAAATTATAAGCATATTCTTCTCACTAAAAGTGCATACAAAGAGTGAAAGACTACCTGGCATCATAAAATCATACATTTTAAGGGGACCAATACCTTAGCTCAAGGATACTCACAGCTCAGTCCTCCTTATATTAACCACATAGTCCACATTACAGTGTACCACAAGCAGAGGGCAGAAGAGATCAGGGAGAATTTAAAATGCCTCCAGAGAACATTTTACTCAAAGTCTGAAATAAGCAAACTAAGGCCTGTATTACAGTAAAAGGACAATCGTTCCCATATACACTGCATAGGCAAACAGTTGATAGAATGTGGCATCCCTTAGGCCTTAAGCGAAAACACAACCACCCACTGGTGTCTCCTGAAGGAGATCCAGCATTAAGCCTGCAACACCCAACATCTTAGACCAAGCTGTAAGAGCCCTCCCCCCACTCCCACCCCTGGGAAATGGAAGAGAGATCTTAGCCATAGGGAAAAAATTCTTCTTGTCCACAATGAGCCACAAGAACTGAAGCAGCAAATCAAGTATCACAAGAGAATCTTCATAAATGTCGTCAAAGTGTGAGGTTCAATTCCAACATCTGGAGTGGCTCTAGCTGCTACAGAGAAGCACTGGCAGAGTCACTATTTGGACATCCTCTGTCAGCAGCACTTCTGGTGCTTAACATGTGAAGAGAACTCATGCATCTCTGCTTTTAAATGCCCAAATCCCAGATGTGTGTGGCTCTCACATATATCACCACCATTAAGATAGGAAAGTTCCCATGTCAGATGTTACCCAGGACAAACCTTCCTACAATTTTTGCTAAGAAAGATAGTAAAGAGTCCAGTAGCACCTTCAAGACTAACCAACTTTATTGTAGCATAAGCTTTCAAGAGCCACAGCTCTCTTCATCAGATGCATGCGAGGAAAGAGGCATTTTAAATCACACTAATTAAACATGTAATACTCATACAGATTTGGATATTTTAAAAATGATATATTTTATGTGTTTATTTCACTGTAATTCTGTAATCTTATCTGAAGAATGGACAGACAGAATTTGCAATAATTTGAAATGCACTGCTAAAATCTTACCGAAATATGAGAGGGGGAATCTTTGAGTAAGTCTTCATTTATATATAAAAACCTTGAGTTTACTTCATTCAAATAACGTGCATGAGCTATGATGGTAGGATACCTGCTGCACTTCTGACTACCATCCTTCCAATCTAGAAGGTTCAGAAAGACTTAGAGCTGGCAAACATCTGTGTCTCAACTCTGATTCTTTTCATTTTGAAACTATATCTATCCTCTTGAATATGTGAATGTATGATTTAGTTTTCTGTTTTGGACCTCAAGGCAGCCTTTGATTCAGTTTTCTGTTTTGGAAGTGAGTGTTTTATTGCCATGTAACTCATGAGACAGTCAGCTGAAATGCTCCCTAGCAGAAAACGCCTTGTCCAAACTAGGAGGATGCTGTGCACATGGCAGCACCCCCAAAAAATGGCAAATTCCAAAAATCAAAGAGATTTTGGGTGGAAGAAAATGAAATCTACAACAGCACATAGGACTCCCATCAATCCTTGCTCTGTCCCCATGACACACAAACTCAGTTATTTTCATTTGGAAATCATCTTTACAACATAAGAACCTATATTGCCAATCACTATCACTCCATCATGGCAAGGCAGCAGTCCATTTTCTTCCCGCTGTTTTTAGCTTGTAGCTGCTTGCAGAACTGAAAATGGCACTGTTGCCAGAACAAATTGCATATGTTTCACTTGTGACTTGATATTTTTCCATACCCATTTAATCTTTTACTCCATTATATGTTCTCGAGCAATAAACCCTTGTGCATGGAGTTCCTCTAAAAATAAAACAACCACATTCTCTGCAACATGAGAGCTTATACAAAGACACAGTTCAGTCACATCATTAAAAAGCTGCACCCGATAGAACTGTTACCTTGAAAGGGAAAATAACCTCAGGGCCTTGTTATCCTGGTTAACTGAGCATCCCTTAACTGTACTTATATCACACGTCAAACTGCAGAGAGAGAAGAACAACTGATCCACTAAAGCTAGTATTAAATGTCCCTCCTTCAACCCTGCCCCAGCCAAAGTTGGCCAACAAAAATACAGAACAAGGGAAGCTTTATTTCAACCATGAAAAAATATAGTATTAAAATCCTCACTGAACTGGTGGCAATAAATAAATATACCAAAGCCATCATTTCCTCTTTCCCTTGCTGAGTATCACCTATAATAATTACCACATCCAGACCCTCAAAATATACTTTGATAGTGCCCCATTTAAAAGTAACGATTCCTTTGCTCAAACATTCATGAGGCCAATGACAAGTTATCGTGATCTTTCTCCTCTATACAAATGTTACCTGAATCTTAGCACAGCTCTCAACTGTGACTGCATTCTAGAGAAACAAGCATATAATTTGAGATGTAGAGACCTATGTGCTGCAAAACTAGGGAGGGGTACATGAACCAGCATTCATATACTGGCCATTTAGCCGGATTTATGCCAATCTGGCAGAATCTAGGTATCCTGGTTCAAACTAGAGGATCCTGGATCAGATCCAAGAAGCCAGATACTAATGGGCTGGATTAAATCAGGCTGGCTTTTTCTTTCTTTCCAGGCATGGTGAGGGAAGAGGCAGGGCCATCTGCCTTGGCCTGTGCCCTCACAGCTCCCCATGCTCTCGGCTAGCTCCTATATCAGCGTCTGCCTGCCGCCTCCTGTCCTCTGCTGGCCAGCCACTTTGTGCCGCTGCCCTCTTGTTTGCTGCTGGTCTGCCCCTGCTGCCTGCTTTTCTCCACAAAGGGAGGGTCACGGATTCCCATCCCACCTCCACCCTTGCCCAAGCTCCAAAAGAGCCCTTCAAGCCATAGCCAGCCCTCTTTTAAACTCTGCAGCTTATCTGCTGAGTGTCACCCTCCTTGCTTTGAGATTCTCTGGTTTGACATTGAGGATCTCTGGTTTGACATTGATTCACTTGCTACAGTTTGGTTCTGTTGGGCTTTGTTGGTTCAGACTTGCATTGAGAGTGGGACTTGCACTGGGAGTGTCTTTTGCCAGGGGTTTCCTTTGCTTAAGGTTTTTCTTACCCTGGAATCCTTGAAAATATTTCCGCCATAGGAAACAATGGAGAGGGGCTGGGGGCACCTTGTTCCAGGGCCCATAGAGTTGGACCCTAGGACCCAATCTTCCTGAAATGTAGAAGATCTTTAGTGGACATGAAGGAGTAGGTTCCCTGCAAATTTGGTGGAGTTTGATTGAAAAATGCCCCCCATTATCCCTGGATAGTTTTCCCCATAGGGAATAACGGCTGGATAAATTTGGTATTCTCTAATCCTACTGAAATGGATTAGAGAATCTGACCGAGATTTCAGGGATACTGAATTTTTATGGTATCCCTGATACCCAGATCTGGATTGAGCCAATTTGAGAGGGGGAGTACACACCCATATGGAAAACTACCATCAGAAATTTCTTTGTCTAAATGTCTTTCCACCCAATTGTGTTTTCATACAATAAATGCACAGCTGTTATTTGCTGTACAGCATACAAATTTCTACCCTGGAAGGCAACATTTCTGTTGAAGGAATATCTCATTTCTTGTTACTGGAAATATCTTCTTACTGGAAAACACCATTCTTTGCCTTGCTATTTCAACTGTGTAAATACCTGCTATAACAGAGCTGATATCAGAGTTGCTAAGACACAATTCCTCCTTCCCATGCCCATGTCACGGTGGGTGAGTGTTTTGATGTTTTACAGTTGTACATATTCAGGAAGGGAGAGTGGCATGTAGTATACTTTGGGGAAATATCATGCAAAATTTAAAGAGCAGGTGGTGGATAATTTCTTAAATCGAGTGGAAAAGTTTGAATTTCCAGGGAACAGGAGGATTTTAGAAGTGCTACTGAAGGACAGAAATCACTGAGCAAAAATCATACTCTTCCATGAATAATTAGAATCCATCGTTGTCACTCTGTATCTGTCAGTTCTAGTTTGTTTCCGCTTCTCTTCGTGGCTTTCACTTTCTTCATCTAAATAACCAGTCACAAATTTACAATTAACCCAAGAAGTCATGGTACAAAACTTCCACTACATTTTGCCTCATCTCTATGCTCTGATAGTGAGTGTCAAGTTCTCTTGTTTGTATAAAGGTGCCTTATACTCAGACAACTGGTCCATTTAGCTTCGTTTTGTGTGCTCTGATCACCACCAGATTTCTTAGGCCCTGGGCACAGAAAGGTCTTTTCTCACTACCTACTACCAGAGATCTTTTTAAGAGGAGATAATCAGGGAGTGAAAGGAACTCTACATGCAAAAAGGACTGCTCTGCTACTGAGTCATCATGATCCCTCTTTGGGGAAGTAATTCTAACTTAACTGAAATGCCAACTTCCCCCATCTGGAGGATAAATGCCATCAAAACTCAAAGAGCTAATGAGTATTTCATATAAGTATATAAGAAAGTGTTCTATACTGAATCAGATCAGATTCCTTTGCAGCCTTGTATGGTTTCTAATATGGTGGCTTTAGAACCAATGCAGGAAACACACGTAAAGAACATGTAGTTTCCTGTAGAGTAACCTTCACCAGCATGGCTCTGTAGGAAGATGCCAAAGTGGCTTAGGGGTCCCGGGGTCTTTTCTTGGAGCCATACTAATATGACTTATTGTAATGACAATGATGCCTTCCCCACATATTTTAAATTATCAAGATGGCTCATACATGCATATGTGTCACTTATAGCTGACGGGGAATGTGTGGCCTGTCTCTGGTGTATATCCAACCATATGAGGACTTTGCAGAGTGGGAGCATCAGCAAACACTCAAGAACAGCACAGGGGACAAAGTGGAGATCTGCCATGGGAATGGGGAAGTTTGTGGAAATTGCTTCCTCCTCCTGCAAACTGAAAGGGTGCACCAATGGAGGAACTGTGTGTTTTGGATACATGCAGCTGTGCTTCAGGTGATTATGAAGCCTATCTCTGTGGTGGTTGACATGTACAATAGATCATTTGTACATCCAAGTGATAGTTTGATGCTGTAGTGACGGGCACTTGTGAACCAGCCCTCAGTTGGACTCTCAAGGGTTTATATTGATATAATATAGTTTACTTTTTTTATCCTGAGAATTCTTTTTAAAAAATGGTGTCACATTATTATCTATGAACTTGTGAAAAATAGGATAGATTCTCTGGAAAAGACAATAATGCTAGGAAAAGTGGAAGGCAGCAGAAAAAGAGGAAGACCTAAAACGAGGTGGCTTGACTCAATAAAAAAAGCCACGTCCTCCAATTTGCAGGATCTGAGTAGGTCTGTTGGAGATAGAACGTTTTGGAGGTCTTTCATTCATGGGGTCACCATAGGTCGAAAACGACTTGATGGCACATAACACACACAAGGATAGATTTATGTTTTATATTTTAAAGGTAACTTATTTTAATATCCTCAAAATATGTTTTTAAGAGTAAAAAGTGACCTTTGGTTTAGATCAAAAGTCCTTTTAAGTTGCGCATTTTTAGAAGCTACTAGTAAGAGTGAGAAATATGGATGGAAAAGGGGACATTATTTTTGTGCACAAATGTGTTAAAAAACAGCTGCCTGAGAGAAGGATGGAGGCCTTGGAAGCTGTTCATATGGTTATAATTGATCACATTCATTTGACATCCACGTTCCTTTCCTCTTATATTTACTTCAACAGATTATCCATATACAGGGAATTGAAAGGATTAAAATAAAGGATTCAAATTTGGATGAAATCTTTGGCCATGGTCAAAGAAAAATTTGCTGTCACCAAGTCATTAAATTAATCTTACTACAATTAAGTCTACTTGTCTATTTCTAGACTATGGCCATTAATATGCTGTGCTTATGTGCTACGGTGCAGTGGACCATAGCACTCAACCAGTCTAAATTAATGCCACTTTGTGCCCATATGAACAAATCTGATACCCAGATTAACGGAATATTTAAAAGTTGATGGGGAGAAGAAAAAGTGTGAAATGAAAGAAAAAAACGAATAAAACAATAAAACAAATATTGAAAACAGGAAAAAAGGAGTGGAGGAGGAATGAAGGTAAAATGTATCCAAGCAGCTGCAAATAAATGCTGTATCAAGTTTCATAAGGCTCTAAAAATTAAGTCCAAATTGAATTTTATCTTGCATCTCACCTTTTAGATTCTATTTTCCCCATCACCGCTAAATCTAATAATTCTTCTGCCCAGGTTTCTTTAAGTGATGGAGCTACAGCATGAAGGCGTAATATCAGTCAATACTCAACAGGAAAATGTATCCAAAGATTTATTTAAAAATTAAATATTAAACAAAGATGTTGTATTAGCATACCAAATGTATTGTATATTAAAGTACTGCACAACACACAATAAATGACAGACGTTGGCCAAACCGCTGAAGCTTCACTACATTTCTGCTGTGTTAAAGCTAGCTTCATCTTTGTTTGAGAACTCTATATTGCTAAGGTTATTGATTCAGAGTTGCTCATATCTCCTTACCCTTGCTGGTATCATAACCATGTTTTGTACTAAACTTTAATATTATAAAAGCTAACTTTATATTTTCTAAGGGGTAATACCATAGTAAGTCTATAGAATTTGGCCGCAGCCTGACGATTCTTGATTGCAAGTAGACCAAATAGCCTACACAGAAGGATATCTAGCAAATGCAATACTATTAGGACACACTCCTGGGAGCGTATTATAATGATCTGATGCTAGATTAGATTCACTGGTCCTCAAGGCTGACTCCTTCTCTCCCAATAACTTACAAATAATATTGTGACAGTATCTTTCATTCTGTTCCATCATCCAAATGGAGTGGGCCATGGAAAGAGTGTGTTAATTTGTACATTGTTCCATGCACTGATACATTGTTTTCTACATAGACAGGAACAAGGAAAGAATTTTGTTGTCTGTGGGAGGCAGGAAATCCACCCCGTCCCCTACAGACTCAAATGGTCACTGCTTTATGCCAGATTGTTACATAAGTACAAAAAGAAAAGTGCTCTTTGAATAGAATACTTTTAAATTGAAGATTGAAGATGAGTTGCTGGTGGTTTTGTCTTAGCTATAGCATGGTCATTAAACATACTTGGCCTTGGAAGACATAGATTTAAATCATATCAGTATTATACTACTGGCCAAGCCTTCATCTCCCAGCCTTACAGTTAAAGCCCATCAACTTTAATGGACTTAGAAAGGTGTAGCTCTATTAAGTACGGCATTGTTAGTTACTCGCCAGTAAAATGGCAACATTCAATATCTAGCATTTATATAGTTCCTTAGAATGTCCAGATTGCTTTATATTAACTACCACTGTAACCCTGTAAAATAGCTTAGTATTATTACCCCCAAACTGCAGTCTGGAAAATTATGTTAGTCCAGCATGTGACAACCAGGATACTATTGAGGGTGGACACTATCTTGGCTGCCTATCTGTCTCTAGGCGTAATTCAGGTTGCTCGTTCTTCTGCCTGTACTGTCCAGCCCACCACTTTAGAGCCTCCTCATGAGCCCTGCTATCCATGCTCCCCCCTGCAGAAATGTGGCAAATGGTGGGAGGCAAACGGTTTTCAATAGTGGCACCTTGCCTTCTGCCTTTATGTACCAACCCAAAATGTTTTGCTCATCCAAGGGTTCCATCTTTTAAAAATGTTTTATGTTATGCCTCTAGCCCAAGGACTATTTCACGAAGATCATTTAGATGGCTGACTGTTGTTTTAGACAGCTTTCATGTTTTGGCTAGGTTTTAGAGCTTGTTACCAATTTCTCCCCCAGTCATTTTATGGTATTATTTTAATTTGTGAGTCGCCTCAACCACATGACTAGAGGCAACATACAAATTTTCTAAATAAATAGAAGGCTGAGGGAAAAGGGCTTCCCTAAGACCACCTTGGTGAGTGTATATCAGCGGTGAGATCCAAACCACAATGTGTGGTTTTGAGATAATTCATTCAATCAGTCAATCAAGTTTATTATGATACGAGACTGGCTCTGGAAAGTCAGCTATAATGGAAATAAGAATAAAAATGAATGCTGTAAAAATAAAATAAAAAATAGGGCAGGCACATGCAGTGCAACAAGCACAGGGCAGTGAAGGCGGATTGCGGGAAGGACAGAGAGATAATACCTTCCTCCGACAAAGAAATAAAGTCACTGAGGCTCAGTCAGTGACTTGTGTATCCCACATGTCCACTCCAAAGGCTAAATTTACCAACTTTATTGGTTATCTCCTGGGAAGAATCTGGAAGGAGGGAGATGTAAAGTTGTTCAGATCCTCCTGGTAAATTTGACAAAATTGGAGCTATATATTGAGACTGGATGTCATTATAGAAGAAGCAATGCAGTGGAACAAGTTCAATAGACTCTACTTTCCCTGTATGGCATGGGCAGAGCCACTGAGCGAGTGGAACATGATGGTATCTGCCTTCCAAGAGGGCTGAAGGTAGAGCATTGAAGCATCAAGTGTAAAAATTCTCCAATACTTGGAAATCTCAAGAGATCTAAGGTAATCTGCTAGTTGGAAGCATTTGGCATAATAATTGGGAAATAATTGGATATTTCTGTGTCTGTGCCTTATCTGATTGAAGGGCATGATCCCAGAGCAGCCGTTTAATTTTTTCTTTTGCTTTTTGGTACCCAAGATGCAATAAAACTTGGGAGAAAAAGGTCATACTCCTGGAGTTTCCCCTCAATTGGTCTTTGTCAGGCTGAACGGTGGCTATCAACACGGATCAAGAGTATGGAACTCACCAGATTAAATAGGAGTTTTAACCAACAGGTGGATGTGTGTAGCCACATATGAGTCTCCCAGGGGACAAGCCCAGTCTCTAGTCTAAGAAGGGCATTTGGGATACATTGTGGGACTCTAAGTATCTTCGGCATGAACTTGGATCGCACCACTTCCAGAAAGCGCCTTTCTCTGCAAATGCAGAGCTGAGACCTGTATAAGAGCTGAGGCACAACGTTTCCTTGGAAGACCTTGATTGAGGCGGGGATAAAGAAAGCTCCTTTTATGAATCATGAAATGGCAGAGGGTGCTCTATGGGCGGTCTCTGTGGCATGCAATGCCTGAGCTCTCCGATGTCCAGAAGACTGGAAGACCATTCCAAGACATTTAAAAGTTTTTATTTTTTTTCGATGTCCTGTCCTTCTATTTGCCATTTATGAATTCGATGTTTTTTTTGGTAAAGATGAGAACTTTTGTTTTTTGATAGTTTATCGCAAGCTGCTTCTCTTTACAGTATATGGTGAAGGCACGGAGTGTTCTCCTAAGGCCCACTTGTGAATAAGATAAGATGACTATCATCTGTGTAAAACACCGCAGGAATAGTTTTGTCCACAAGCTTTGCTGTATGGAAGCTTGGATTTCTTAGATACTGCACCAAGGAGTTAATATAGTAGTTAAAAAGTAGAGGGGCCAGGATACAACCCTGCTTAACTCCTTTATCGTGGGATCTTTTCTTGAGATAATTAAAACCATTATCCTCTTACTTTCTATCCCTCACACCAGTCTCTTCTTCTACTGGTAAAACTTTCAGTTGTAAGTACTTTGTGTCAGAGATCTGACCTTGTTCTTTTCCTTGCTACCCTGTAAAATGCTATTTATACTGAGGGCTCTGTATAAATAAGAGAAAAATATTTTTGCAAATTGTGATTAATGACAACAGTTGTGCAAATGATGAGCCCTCCTGCACATACTTACCTATGTCGAATATTCATCTGCTTCCTGCATACAGCCTGTCTAATTTCAATACGCAAACCTAAGACGCTACAAGGTTACAGCAGCAGGAAGGTATATTGGTTAAAACTGTTTATGGATTTTGGGGGGCGGGACTGAATATGCATCCACTTTCAATTTCAGTTCTTATCTCTTAAACAGGAACACCAATGGCCTACTTCTTAGAACTGTTGCGAGGATAGAGTTAAAGACCGTAAAGCATCCAGGACATCAGAAGCATCAATTATTAACACTCATGCTGCTGCTTACTGTCTCTATTAACATGCAAACAGTAGAGTGACTGTGTGTGTGTGTGTGTGTATTATTGTGTGTGTGTGTGTGTGTGTGTGTGTATTATTGTGTGTGTGTGTGTGTGTGTGTGTGTGTGTGTGTGTGTGAGAGAGAGAGAGAGAGAGAGAGAGAGAGAGAGAGAGAGAGAGAGTTCCAAATCAAAGTTGCTTTCTACAGGCCAGCAAATTAAGTATAGCTATTTACAGCACAACCCTAAGCAAACTTGCACCTTTCTGCCAGTGACTGCAATGTTAGGTTGTGCTGTAAATAGCTGCAATTGTTAGATACTTATAGTGTGAGCAAGACAAAGAAGAAAAAGGAGAGTAACAGCAAAATCCTCCCAAAAAGGTAAGCCAATTGCAAAAAGGATAGAAAAATTCATTTGCTTTCTTAAATGTGCTCAAAGAAAGCTCCATGCTGCATGTAATATTTCTATTGCTTTCTCTTTTCTTCCTGATAGTCTCTTTCTAAGCCACTTCTAAGAAGGGCGGGTATAGTTACAGCCTCATTTTCTCCAATAGCAATTGGCATTCTAACAGTTGCCAAGTGCAGATGCAGCTTTGTTTTAACATGGAGAAAATCACAGTACTGTCTCAATTCTTGTAAGCAAGGCAGGCAACCAAATTAGTGGGAGACTCAACAAGGGTGTGCATATCAGGGCTTCTAGCATCTTTTGAGACAGCCATCGGCCTCACAGTGTATTGTGTTACTGAGGCTCCTAGGAAGATGTTGCTTCCTACCACCCTTGCCCCAGAGTGGATGCTGGATGATAGCCTGACATCTCATTTTTATTTACACACAGTTTAAACAGTATTCTGGCAAGGAGGGAGAAAATACTGTGGGAAGAATGCATGGTGAGGAAACTAAATCGTCAGTGGCCTGCTCTTCAGTCATTGTATTTTTCAAACCTATACCAGGAATATAATTCAAGTACACTTTTCAGAAACAATATTTAAGGAATTCACAGCAAGACTGTTTATGGTCAATTCACAGTGAGGTGGGGGGAATATAGCATTTTTCTTTGTCATATCGTTTAGTGGCTCAGAAAAGGATTTCTTTTCATAGAAATGTTTATGTCCTGTAGGGTATAAGAAAGAATTCAAATGACAGTTCAGCAAACAATTCAACAAATCTCTACTAAGGCAGGAAAAATGAAAAGAAAAAGGAAAGAACTCTCTCAGGCCCAAATGCTTTGTCCACTTACAATAGCTTGTGCGCCCACATGAAGAACACATTACCAATGTGGTAAGACATTGCGAAGAAAGATATGTTGGGTATGTTATCTCATTAAAAAACCCACACTGGAAAATCCTAATTACTGCATAATTCAAGAAAGTAGTTGTACCCTTGGAGCCACTCAAACAGGAACCATCTCAATTTAAATTGAGTGCTAGTGGTAGGACAAGGAATATATATATCTATATCACTCCAAAATAACAAGAGTCTTGTGGCACCATAAAATTTAACAGGTTTATTGTAGCATAAACTTTTTGTGGACTAGAGTCTACCGTATCAGACATACCAGCCAAAGTGGGTTCTAGGTGATGCAAACTTTTGCCACAAGGAATCTTTTAGGGCGCCACAAATTCTGCTACTTTTGCCACAGCAGATTAACATGGCACCCCTCTGGAATGTGTCTACTCAAAGTAGCTTGTGTTGGATATATCAAAATATGGAAGGATCTAGCCCTATTTAATCATCAAAAAAAGGAACAGGAAGCTGGAAAAACTAATTTGTTTCTTTGAACTAAGTGAACATCTTTCTTTACACCAAAGAGCAGGGAGAGAAAACCTCTCTGTCACGGGGAAAGAAAAAAAGAGAGCTGCTAAAGTTTCAGCACAAATTGTACCTTCCCTGAAGTAAGCTATTTGCTTAAATGGCTGGCTTACAAAAATTCTATTAGGAATGCCTCCTTTGCCAATGTAAAGGGATATGGTTCATCTTAGAACCCTTGAGCCTAATTAAACTTCACTGTATGTGGGGAGGCAGTTATTCTCTGGGTGGAATGAGCATTTCTCTGTCATTCAGTCTCCAGCTTTTAGTAAATAACGGTGTGGTCCTAAGAACACTTTTGTGGGAGTAGGCTCCATTTTATAGACCTGAGTAGGATTCTGAGTAAACTTGCTTAGGATAGCATCATAAACACAGTAAGGATTGATACAATGTGGGGGAAACCTGCCAGGATCAGCAGTTCCCTATATTCAATTATGGCATTTGGGTAGGATGAACTTAAAGTCCTTACAGTAGACAGGTGCCTTCACCTAGGGCCATTCCCTGCCAGAAGAGCTGGCATCCTGGAGAACCTCTGCCAGTCAGAGTGGTCTGAAACATTATAAGACTGCTTCAACTGTTCATACAGGACAATGCTGTTTCTTTATAGCTTCACTCCCTGGCACCTGCCAGTTAGTTAATATGATTTTTTTGCCAAGGTAAATGTCAGATATAACCCCACATATCAGTTGGTTGTGTTAGCCGGTGTCAGTCAATCAAAATCAGGCAACTCCTGTAATATATTTGTGCATTCAAGAGTCTAAAGATAAGTGCCCAAAGGAAAGGTGTTTCTTGTGGAAACTGCCAATTTTGAAATGAAGGCTGTTAGGCAATAGTGCACAGCTGTTGCACCTCTGGGACGTGAGATTTCAGCTGTTCCTTCTCACAGAATTAATAAAACAAACTATGAATTACTGACAAATATTTATGCTGTTCAGACAAAATGTGGCAGGGCCTTTAAAGTCTACTAAGCAAAATGAACGAGGAACTTCTGTTGATCTCTGGAATGAGAAAAATCATAGTTCTGTTGAATAAGCTTTTGCAAAGCCATTTTTAGAGGATTCTTAAGAAAAATAAACATTCTGAAGCAAGAAGAAATTCTGCTTCATGCAAAGCTAAATTGTGAAATCTGTATAAATGATTCAGATCACCACATACAGGTATTTCCTTTTTTGGTAAAACTGCTAACCCCTGGGAAGGCACAAAAATTTCACCACTTCATCACGATTTAGTCCCTTCTCTGGGGGAGGGGGTGGGTTTGACCAGGCATCGGCTTTGTGCTTCGAAGCGTACGAGCGCATCCAGCCCATAAGGCTGAAAATCTAAACAATGATAAGCTTAGGATTTTGCAACCGGTACCAAAATCTGTATTTGTGCCGGATGGTTGCAGAATTCACACCATGTTCCAACTTAAAGACATTTTAAGAAGCAGCATGCATATCTCAATCAAGTTGACTTAAAATGTTTGTCTTAGTGTAAAGAGAAGGCTTTTGGGGAGCTGCAGAAGGAGAAGGGTTTTGACTCTGCTGAGGAGAGGCAGGAGAAATATTGCTGGCTGATTCCAAACCTGTCCTGTTACATTGAAACATTCTGTTTAACTCCAGTTTGCTTATGAGTTTAAAATCTATTCACTCCCATGGTCCATTTTCTAAATAAAGTTTATTTTTGTTTTGTTTAACCCTGGCTGGCTTGAAATCTGTGGCTGAGGGAAAATATCCCATACACAGGCTTCAAACACCATTTAAACATTTGGGCCAAGTTTAAATGGTGGCAGCATATGTATGGTTCCCTTTTCCCCAATAGCCCTGAACTGTAGCTGGGTGAGGAAAGGTACATATAGGGAACTGGCTGCCTGTCTGGTGGAGCTGCTGGAAAAGGAGAGGGGAGACCCTGTGAAGATTTGGGTCAGGGCTCTCTGCCTACTAAATTGGAGGCCAGGCAGGTGGTGTGTGGTGACCCAGCCTTTTTCTGCCCAGGAGGCCCCAAACCTGTGAAGGGAGGTTTGGAGTGGGTGGCAAGGTGCGTGGAAAGGGGGTCTGCTATACCAGTACTATCTATTCAGAGTTTGAGGCAGGGAATAGGTCTCGTCTAACATCTGTTACCCAAGACCATTTACCAGGAGATGCCAAGGATTGACCTGTGGGGCTTTGATTGCAAAGCCACCAAGCCATCATCCTTCTATCGCAGCATACATGAAAGTCTCATTAACAGAACTTAAACTTAATTTGATACTCACAACTACAGCTCCATTATGCTATATAATCTACATGGAATAGGTTACCTTCAGCAGGCATTTCAAATTCACCTAGTCACTATGAAAGCACAGGATGAGATCAATTTTATTTAATATACTGTACTATTTATTTTTCTTGCATCTATCACATATTAGGGAATCTTTATTTTACCAAAAATATTTGCCATCAAGTCTTCTATCTTTTAAAAAAAGTTTCCTTCTTTGTTCTGCCGCTGACATTTGTGTGTGTGCATATAAAACCTAGAATACACTCTGAATTTCCTCAAAACAAAGAACATGCTTCATTATTTTAATGCATCAAGTATATTAAAATATTCCACTGGT
Organism: Eublepharis macularius; assembly: GCF_028583425.1. NCBI lineage: Eukaryota > Metazoa > Chordata > Lepidosauria > Squamata > Eublepharidae > Eublepharis > Eublepharis macularius. The sequence goes on from NC_072793.1 coordinate 61,480,748, forward strand.
AAAGGAGAGGAGAATGAAGAGTCGGAAGAAATTCTACAGACATGACTTTAAAAGGTAACACAGAGTAATATAATCAGTTACTGCACTCAGTATCTTTAAATGCCTGTTACATTTTCCCTTCAGGCTCAAGTATTCTGAACATAGGGAACCTAAGCGATAATTAAAACACATTTTAAAGCATATTCTTCTAGTCATAGATTTAAATGACTCTTCCGAAAAGCCACAAGCAGTTCTTAAAATTCAAACCTAGATTCATTTCTTCATATTCTTCGTTCATGTTGAAATTATTGTAATTTCAAATATCAAAGTATTAAACCAGAGGTCTTTGTCCACAAAGAGCCATTTTTCTTCCACTAATCAGTGCTCCAAGCCTTGAATTTGCAGTCAAGCATTTACCTTGTTTAGAAGTGCAGGAGAAACTATAAAGTATCAGATATAGCAGGACAGGCTTTAAAATGTTACACATCATCTTATTACCTTACTAGGCAAAAAAATCTTCACTAGTCAGAGGATGGTATTTTTGCACCTACATTTCCTGACATTTTGTATGATTTTTTTCCCCATTCAGAAATGAAGTTATAATACACAGCACAGCATCATATACTGTGCCACCTGAGGCATTTGCCGATTTCTTTCCACTGCAAAGCAGAGGCAGGACTCAAACAACAGCCAAAAGATGCCCTTGAAAAAATCCAAATGTGGCTGCACTATAGAATATAGATCTGACTGTTCCATCTCAAAAAGGTTATTGTGGAGCTGGAAAGGGTCGATTAAAATGACCAAGGGGGTGAATCATCATCTGAATGAGCAAAGTCTGGAAAGTCTGGGGCTGTTCAGTTTAGAAAAGACAAATGGGGACCTGCAAGACTCACAGGGAGGAGGGAGCTGCACCATTCAGTCACTCTGTCTCCCCTCCCTGCCTGCCCCCTTGCCCTTAGCTCTGCTGCCTCGCATGCATGCCTGATGCTCAGGCTCCTGCTCCTTCCCAGACAAACTCATAGGGAGGGGGAATGTTGCCTCCCCAGTTCTGCCTACCCCTCTGCTTAGCTACTCAATGTTCCTCCTGTCCAACAGCCTCCCCACTGCTCTGCCCACCTGTTTATGCTCCTCCCTGGTACTCTGTGGGGAGCGGCAGGGGGTAGCAGAGGCTCCTGTCCTCCCTTCCTACCTCACTCAAGCACAGACCTATGTTTCTCTGTTTTTGGGGAAATCACCTATTTTAAAGTTTTTTCTGCAAACCTGGTGGGGGGGTGTTCCGCTAAATTTGCAGTAATATCTCCTTTCTCTCTTCACAGTCCCAATTCACAAATTTAAGTATCTGCAGAAGGGGTCATGTTGAGAATTAAAGGTACTGATGACAGCAAAGGTGGGTGGAGACATGAGAGCTTTATAAAATTATGCATGGTATGGATAGAGAACTTACTTTCTCTTCCCCTAATTCTAGAACAAGGGTACCCAATGAAATTAATGAACAGAAAATTCAGGACAAGCAACATTTCCTCACAGAAAGCACAATTATTTGTGAACCTCACTACTACTAGCTTAGATGGCTTTTAAAAGGGACGAGTCAAATTAACAGAGGACATAATGACTAAAGAGAAACACCATATTTGGTGGCAATATACTTCCCCCCCCCCCCAATAATTTTTATTGGATAAGTTACTCACATAATGCAACAGTAACGATACAATAAAGGAAATACATGCATTGCATTCAACTTTGATAATTTGACTAATACATTAATACTGGACATACTGATTTATGATACTTGTTTTCTTTTCTTTTTTGTTTATATTTTATAAGATTTTATTAGTTTTAACATTGTGACATTTCCACATTTGTTCAATTTATGAATTGAGAATAAATTGGCATAATTGTTTCGGAGTTTGTATATCGTTTTTAGTAATGTACTCAAAAAAGGGTAACCATTTGTCATAAAACTTTGTTGTTTTAGGGAATGTGTTAGATAGTTGTAAGCTGTCTGTTATTTTTTCGATAATAAAGTGGTGTGGCAATATACTTCTGAATTCCAGTTGCTGGGGAACAACAAGAAGTAGGCTTTGACCTCATGCCTTGCTTACAGGCTTTCTAAGTGCAGGGGGTTGGCCACTATGGGAAACTGGATGCTGAACTTGAGCAAGCCTTGGACTGATCCAGTCAATCTCATGTTCTGTATGGAGCTGGTCACCCTACATAACTGGGAAGAACTTCACAAGGAGCAGCTGTGGCAAGGATTACCTTACATTAACTCTCTACAATACACTCCACATAGTGCATATGATGTTGTAGGGAAATGCCTTACACCCTCAAATTTATACTGAGGCTTATCATAATTGGGTTTGGCCTTGGTACAGGCTCAGAGGGTACAATGTGCCTTTTACTGGCTGGTAGCAAAAAGGAGAACCAGGAGTGGGTATAACTCACCTCTCAGGCATGAAGTCATTCACTACCATAGGCACACCTAGCCAGGATAAGGACAGTAGCCAGGACCCACCTAAACAGGACCCACCTTAGCTATAGAAAGAGTCAAGAGGAAGGGGCAGAAGGGGAGGCTGCAAAATCGCTGTACATGAAGAAGAAGCTCTCTTGAGTTGCCATCTGCCATGAGGCCATTTTAAGCTCAGCCTCCATTTTACAGCATGCCTCTCTAAGCAGTCTTCATGTTACAGTGGACTCCATCTTGAGCACATGTTTCTAAAAACACAATGGGGAAAGCCCCAAGTGAACGGAACAAAGTAATCAATATTTTCAAAATTCTTGTAACTTTAAGAATTGATACCCTACTCTAATTTCCTATCATTCAGGGTATGGAAGAGTTCAGGTAGGAGGATTATGGGTTTTATTACCTTTTTCTTTTGCCCTTGCTTAGCTTATCAATTTCCCATTATTCAGGGTATGTAAGAGTTCAGGTGGGAGGATTATGGGTTTTACACCTTTTTCTTTTGTCCTTGCTCAGCTTTACTTATGTCTGTGCTTTCTGTTTTCTTATTAAATTCTTTATGTTTTGAATGTGGTTTGTCCAATCTCTGTGATCTAAGTCATGAAAACCTAGAGAGAGGGGCAGTGATTGATCTTTGCTCCCTTAGTGTGGGCTCCTGGGTCCTAGCCCTCACGAGGAGTGAGCCCTAATACAAATGACTGGGTGGTGATGGCAGTACTAAAAGAGTACCAGAGTAACTCCAGGAGTACAGAGAGACAACCCCCACTGGGCAGGAGACCAAGAACATCTGAGTAACTTTCTCATTCTCATGGGGGAAGATTTCCCCCCACAGTTGTTTAGATCAATCTCCAGACACTGAAAGACACAGTACCCTTTTATGAAGATTTTCTTCTTGATCAAATTATTTATTTCTCATCTTTCCATACAGTTCTTTTGGCTGTACCCAGGAGACTAAAATGTGTTTTAAAAGCTCATTTTGTCATCTAAATTAGCACAGCCCATATATTTGCCTAATTTTAGTTTCTTTTAATTACCTATTAATCTCACAGTTCAAACTCCACATCAAATCATTAAATCATAAGCAAAGTGATTTGTCATTGATATAAATAAAAGCTTGTTGTTATCTGAAAAGCTTTACAGAAGAAACAAGGCTTCCAGATTGTTGCCTTAAATAGTTTAGAGTTTAAATTACTTACTGTAAACCAGCTATGAACAGAGAATTATTTAAATTGAATTAAAGCAAGATTCTTCAAATTAAGATGCACGCCACAGAAAATTTCATTCCTTACTCTACCCATGTGCAAAAATGGTTTTAGAAGCCCATTAGACAGATGAGCAGAGACTAATGACTCTTGACAGACAAGCTGCAAGTGACAAATCCCTTCACCTGAAAAAGCCAGATTTTTTTTTTACAAGCAAGCATCCTCTCTGCACTCACCTGCAGAAATCAAACAAAATCTTACAGAATTGAGGCATTTGCAAGTTGTTGGTCAATGGAAAGGAATCATTTTGAACCATACAGAGATATTGGGACAGGGAGGGGCGGGGGGTGGCAAAGGAAGGGATAAGTGAAGAAATTCTAAATATTTGAATGTAATGGCTACATTCATCGGACCAAATGTTTACCACACTAACAGTGCAATCCTAAGAACACTTTCCTGGGAGTCAGCCACATTGAACAGATCTAAGTAGGGGTCCTGAGTAGAACTGCTAAGGTTTGCTCTGTAAAGGAAGCATCCAACTGGGAAATCCACTCCTTCTTTAAAGCATTCATTTATAAATCACTGTGTTTAGCTTTGGTTTCAGTTAGGATTTTAAAGTTTATTCTGGTTGCAAATTGCAAGTGATGAAAAATTATCCCCAATGTACATGCCTTCAAAGAATGCATGACTTCTTAGCAAAGCAATCACTATTGATACTCATCTTCTGAAATAATAGTGAGAAATTGACAAAGATTCTCCAGCTCATCATAAATAAATTTAAAAGTTAGCACTGCTGTCAATCAGGTTGCTTTCTAAAAATGTAGATAAGTTCACAGATCTGGACATGCTCATGAAACTCCTAATGTAAGTTTAATGACAGTAATTAACACTTTGATTTTTGAGATGATTACACAGGTTTATCATAAACCCAGTATATACAGTGGCTCAGTTCAGATGGCCTGCTTCGCAGAAAACTGTATGTTGCTGTTGTATCTAAACTTGACAAACTATGGATGGCACAAACCACATTTTAATCATCTTTCCATGGGGAAACCACATGTTGATCATGTTTCCAAAGGCCTAATAAAGTAAGCAAAAGATTTTGCCACCTGTAAAGATTTTGCCACCTCGTTTTCATATGAAAAGCCATTTATGTGCAAAAGAAAAATGGGGTGGAAGGATAGAACGCCTCCACAAATACAATAATTTAAGTTTTATCATGTGGGCTATTTCCCATAAATGGCTTCCCACATAAAAATAGAAGATGGTATCATTAAAAAAATGTGAATAATCCCTGAGCTCACAGGATCACATGGCAAAGTCCAATCAAGTGCTGACGGGAGTTTGCCTGCAGAGAAAAGGAAAAGAAAAAAACAGATCATCATATGGTTATGTTGAAAGAACTGTGAAACTCACCAGCGCTGTTTCTTCAGCGACAATTTATTGACAGTTATTGGGACATTGGCTGATTGTGAACACTGGCATTAGGCATTGGCTAAATGTTTGTCAGAGAGCCTTGAAATATTATTAAGAGCTTTGATATTGACTGGGATTTTCTTGCACTTTGCACTTTCACTGATATATTAAATTTATACTTTATATACAGTGGTCTCTTAGGACTGTGTCTTTGTACAGGGTCCTCCGTGTAAATTTGCAAAGTCCGATCACTCATCTGCATGCAAAGCTACTTGGACATATAAAATGATGAGATGACTAATATCACTAAAGCTTCCTACAGCCTTTCTTGCAGTGGACTCAAATACAAAGCAGAGAAATCTTCAGAAGACACAGTCTTGTGTAAGCCAAGTCAAATTAACCAGAGCAGTAGCCCCAATTTTACCTGTGTAATCCGCTGTCTTAGTCTTTACTTGAACAGCCAAAGATGAAAGCAAGCAACTGATATAATATTTATCTTTAGGACTTCCTTAGCTACACTGCCATTTGCAAGAGGAAGAGGATTTCTAAATTCACAAAACTGTCACCTGTATAGTAGCAAAGAACATCTACTGTTTGGTTTAAAAGGATGACATATGACAGTAAACATTTTGTTTACACAGAAGGGAAGGGATATATCACATCATGAGTAACTAACTCATGGTCCTTGGGGCACAGAAACATGAAAAGAAAATGGCCGAGCCAAACACGGGGGCACCCAAAATAGACCTCTAATTGTATTTCAATGCATTAACTCTTTCTTTTTTTCTTCGTTGTCCCAGGAGGAAGTTTTGCATATTTTCTGTGCACAAATGTTTCCACCTTGTATTTTTTGTGTTAAATATGCCTTTAAAAATACTGTTTTTACATTTTTAAAATTAATCTTAAAATTCTAATAAACCATTATTAAAAATACTTAGTGCAATTGCATATTTGATGCAACTGGCTAAAAAAAAACCAACAAGAAAAGCATCTATGAAATAGCCAGACCTTAGGCTCCATGTGTTATTGCAGGAACAGTAAGTGCTTCCCACAATACTGTGGTAACATCTGGAAGACAGAAATATCTGGGCAGGGCCAGTTATGCAGATTTTTCCCATTTGATCCTTGTCTGAACAGGAATGAGAACTACCTTACAAAGATAATCTATGCAATCGGCCCTGCCCACATGGTACTGGCTTCTAAATATAACTTTGGTGGCATGGGAAGAAGCCTTGCAAAAGCAGATCCCATGCTGGTTAAGTATAAAAGAGGCCCTCAGCCTCTGCTTAAAAGAGATGATCAAGGAGGCAAGGCAAGTAATGCAACTGCCTAAATTCACTTTTAAGGAAAACAAAAACAAGGAAGACGACTCCGACTCTGAAGAGGTGGCAGGAGAGACAGGACAACAGCTAAGAAAAGGGAAATGCATGTCTTCCCCTTCTACCAAGAACATCTATTGTTTAATGTATAATTGCTTTTTTGAACGGAAAAGAACAGGAATTGAAGTATGAACAGCTATGTATTACAGGACAGTGCAAATTACGCCCCTTCCTTGCATGCATATCAACTGCAGACTATCAGACTCTGCGCACACTATTGTGGTGTCATGAAATACAGAGCCTGTAATCCTCCAACCACTTGCTTTGGACTCGTCGTCACTTCAAAATTGCTAGAGAAAATAGTTTGAAGACTGAAACTCAGCCACCTCATTTTGAAAGTTATGGTCAGAGTTATCTTTACTGCACAAGAATCCAATCAAAACGTCCTGAAAGATCAACAGATTTGATAAGCATTTATGAGGACAGATGATACAAGGAACAGACGATGTGTGGGAGGACCTGGCAGGCTCCACAAGAGTTGCAGGAAGAAATGAGGAACAGAATATACTTCTGAGACTAAGAAATGTTCTAGTAACATACTTCACTTACGTCAGTCCCCAAATGCTGCAAGTATCTTTGACAGAAAATTCTGATCAAGAAGTGTACAGTTTATCGTCAGTGTATGCAAGGCTTAAAAAATCAAAGCTAAGGAACGATTGTTCCTTCTGACTGCTCACCAGAAGTTAGCTGAATTCTATGCCCACATTTGGGGTGTGCGGATGCAATGCTTCTATTTGAAGTTCAGAATCCTAATTTGTGGGGAAACAAACACCCGCATGCTGAGTTAGGTGCATTCAGACAACACAGCAAATTGAAGCTTGATCAAACTGGGAAGTGTTTGATTAAACTCTGTGCATGAGAGGGAGGAGGGAGGAGAAGGGAAGTGTGCAAAGGCAGAAAACAAGCTGTGTTCAAGTATGACGCCAATAAACCTTTGTTTAATGGGAGTTTGTTGTGACATCTGAATATAGTCTCTGTCATCCACAAATAGTAAATATAAAATAAAGCAGGAATCATTTGTATGTTTGAATCTTGAGACATCCACCCTTCCTTCCATAAAAGAGAGGTTCATTCCCATGGACCTTCTGGGCAATGTTGATTGAGGTGGCATAACTCACCCCTACAGATGCTTTCCAAACAAATCATCAATCCCTTCCATATCTAGTTAAAAGGACACCATGTAGGAAGAATACAAAAATCTGAAAAGCCACTTTCAGTCAAAACAGACAATGGACAAATTTCTGATTTAATGTAGGGGAGGAACTTCATACGTTGCATTCACATTTCTCACTTCAGTGGGTAAAAGAACTCTTGCCCACAGCTGTCAATTATAAGATGGTACACAGGCATTTACATTGGTGACTGTTGCTATGCGCTATATAAGCATTTGTCTCTAATAAATATGTAAGTAGTGCACAAAAATCCTTGTGATTGTCTTCCTAGCTGCTATCCCATGGGCGTAAGCTGATCTCATAATGCTGGACGAAGTGATAAGCAGTTATAGAATCAGCCCTATTAAGTTCTGTCATTGGGCCCAACTTTTCTTTAAGTGAATTCCTGAAAGTGAAATCTTGGGGAGTTTTTCAAATGCAGAATTGCTGGTAGCCACTGTTGTGGGTTTTCCAGAAAAATTAGATTTGGAAATTTTTCTCAGCAATTGTCCGATGTCCTCCTAAGTAGATCATGAACTGATTTAGCATATTTACTTTGATTTACCTTTTGTAAACAAATTTTGAAAGTACCTTCTGTTAATTTTATGTCCCAATAAGCAACAAACAGAAACAAATACAAAAGTGACTGAGCATTTGATTAGGTAAAAAAACCCCACACAAATCAAGTGTGATATAAATGTTGCATTCAAACAAATTCAAATGTTTATGCAGAAATTATTTTTATTTTAATAAAACTTGAAAAATTTTCAAGATAATACAGCATGTACTTCTTTTATATTCTTAAAATGTAAACCGAAAAAACCCCAAAGACATGAAAAACTGTAGACTTACAAAGGCTTCCTAAACACTAGGGAGTAAGTCCCACTGAACTCAATCGGTATTTAATTGTAAACATACATGCTTGCAGTTTCACCGTAATTTTAGCAAACACAAATAACTGTGCATGGTATGCTACGGACATTGTTGTCCACCTATCTATTTCAACAGAATTTAACTCTCATCCATGGAGTCTGCTGGAGCACCTCATTCTACCCCAGCTGCATTAGATGGGCAGCTGAAATATCCCTTCTACCCTATGAACGGAGGAAAATAACTAAGAATTTTAGCTTGATTACACTTACATAGTCAATAGGTGAATATATAACTTGGTTTTTTTTAATTGATTATTATATTTGTGGCGTTTCCCACCAATCCATGGTTTACAATTTCAAATCAGTAAAACATACTTTCTCACACAGTTCCTAGGGATAGTCACCTGAAAACGTGAACTGCAACTTTGAAACTGCCAATCTTGCCTAATACTATATTGGCAATGGCATCCATTCATTGTTATTTTATGAAGCAATGGATCATCGGAAAAGAAAAAATAATAATCCACTAGAAGATTTTCCACTCCCTCATCTCTGCTGGGAATATGCCTTATTATCAGAACCCTAATACTCAAAAACCATCTGGGCACAAATGGCTAAAGAAGCAAGTACTTCTGGGGGTATTTTGTACATAGATCAGCTTCCTATCATCTTCACCACAATCTTCTTACAACAAACAAATCATCATGAAAAATCAGGGTGATAACTCAGTGTAAAGATAATTTTTTTCAGCTGTGATATTTATAAAGTCAGGACTCTTCACAGAAGTTTATGAAAATTAAAACACACAAAATGCCTGTCTTGCCTGATCGCCTCCCTTTACTTATGTGGTCTCTAAGACGACAGCTTTATTGGGCTTTTAGACCAATTGTTTATTAAGAGACAGTTCTCCTATTCAGTGGCTGAATGTAAAACATGGAGAGCTATCCAATTGTTATTAAACATTATATCCAAAGGTGAATTAGGATGAACAAGTCATCAGACAGTACAGAGAACCATAAACAAGGGATTAAGGTACATATGCAAACATGCATGAATCTGAAAGAAGCAGATATTTTCAAGTCAAGATTCTAAAAACTGACATTTCACTAGGAGTTACTTTATGATATGGTTATGACCTCGTAAAGTAATGGTGTCTTCTCTTGAAAGGAGGCACCACAGTGAGGCACCAAAGCTTTTGTAGGTCTCTGAGTTTTACTATAGTATATATGTTTTAAAATACTGATAATATCAGGCTTTTTAATATAAAAGCACTGAAATACTGACAAAAAGACTTTTAATAATATCACACAATCTATCAAGGGCAGGCTAGCAACTTACTTCCATAGTAAGCAAAAAATGTTCATAGGTACTAAGAAATCAGATCCCCTTTGGAAGAAAATGACAAAGGGCAGTCCTTCACGAGTTTTTACCATGACTAAAGGAGGATTTGGCTTTCCTGATCTTAGTTTATATCATCAGGCATACTTGTTAACCTGTACTAATTACTGAGACCGCTCCTCCCAACTGGTTTGTATATGTTGGGCTCTTTTGGAGGCTTCTTGTCTGGTCTCTATTTTTTAAATGGAGTGCATTAGGGTCTACTAACGTTAAATTGGATAGTGTTCCTCCTGTGATTTCTACAGTTAGAGAACTATGGTGCATGATGTCATAACTAGAGGTGGGCATGAACCGAAATACGATCCCAAGTTCATCATGAACTGGGCCGTTTTTTTGGTTCACGAACCAGAAGTTCGTCGAAGGGCATTTCTGACAAACCGTGACAATTTTTAGGCCAGTTTGTTTGGTTTGTTTTTTCGGTTCGTTACTGCAGACAGCCTGGCGCCGATCAATGTTTCCTAGGCAAGGGGAGGCAAGCTTTCTGCAGACCTTCCGCTGCCCTTGAAGTGACGTATTCACGAACCAAACAAAGAACTTTGCAAACCGGGCAATTTCATGCCAGTTCATGATTCATGAAATATGACAAACCACAACAAACCACCATTTTCCCAGTTTGTGCCCATCTCTAGTCATAACAATATCAATTTGACCCATTTTCACAAGCTAAATTAACATTATGAGAGAATCCAGAATAAAACACTGGGAGGAAATCTTTTTTATGGAAGGCTTGGAAAAATAGGGTCATCAGTTAATAGGTAATGATAATGTGTTTGTCATTTTCTCAGCTGAGGTCTAGATACCACTTGTTAATTTTTGGTGAATGACAATATTTACAACTACAACACTTGCTGGTATCCAAGTATGGCCCTGCCACATTGAATGCTTCAGAATTTCCCTCATGGTTGGAAACTCTAATTGAATCTATGCAAAAAATGAAACCTGCAATGTTTGTTTATAAATATTTGATGTTAGTTAATAAATGATATGTAGAATCTTAGGAATTAATGGAATAAGGAATTAGATCGCCCAATTTTGCCAAAGTAATGAGATAAGGCCTTAAATGTTATACCTATTACTTCTATGGATCTTAAGCTGTGACTTATTCAGCAAAAAATTACGTTTAGGGTATACTGGACATAACAGTACCTTTACATTAAAGGATTAAATACAGTGTCTTAATTGCTGGCATTGGAGTTTACAGCATGCATCTCTTAAGCACATGCTCTGGCTATGTCCAGTTATTTGACCTTTTGTGGGGGAAGTTATTAATCATTAATTTTGCATTAGACTACCCACTGATCTTTGAGGACGTTTACGTACTTTTAAATTACCTACCCATATTCTGGAATCAAACTGATGGTCAACAAAAGTAGACCTCGGTGCCTTTACTGTAGTTAAAACACTCATACTACAACAGCAGAGAGAAAAATGCCTACCTCCCATTTTTCAATGGATGGAAGACTTTACAACTTTATCTATACTTGAACATATGGCATATAGATGACAACTGTGGATGGACTTGCTTTTAGATACCTGAAAACCTTTTAGGGATGATTATGTGTAGATTTCTCACTATTGTTGTCATGTATATTTCTATTATGTATGAGGCTTGTTTTTTTCTTTTCAAATTAAATAAAAATTGAAAAAAAAGTCTTGACCACAATTAAGCATTAGCATTAATGTTAAGTGTAGGTAACACTGATCAGGAATCCCTGCAAGTCCTAGTTAAAAAGGAAACTGTTTAGTATTAACCCTAGTTAACACTGATACTATCCAAATGCTTAACTATGGTTATGGCAGGTAGACGAAGGATGGAATGAATGCTAGAGAAAAGGGAGAGAACGTGCACTTCCATAGGCCGTTTTCAGGATCCAAAGTTACACTGAGATTTGGCAGTTGATACCTCTTTGGTTGTTTAGCCACAACAGCAGTACATAAAAGGGAGAGGGAAGAGGACCATTGTTATTTGTTACCTGTATACTAGGGGAATATAAAATGATTCAGGATCCAGCAATTACTCCTTAATATCCTTTATATATCCTATCAGACTCACAACTAGGGTGATTAAAGTAGAGTAATTGTACATTCTCACAGTTTGACGGTATGAAGCAACTTATACAGAGTCAGATCATTCACCTGTCAAGAGCTGCATTGTCTACTCTGACTGGCAGCAGCTCTCAAGCATCTTTTAGATCATTTATTTCCTGATCCTTTAAAAAAAAGTCAAGATGTAGAGATGGTCTTCCTGATCAAAAAGCAGGTATTCTACCACTGAACCATGTCCCCTCCCTTCATTGTATTCCCATTAGCAAGAAAGGAATCTACACAAGTGACTGTTAAGATGAACCAAAGCATGGCCATTGTTTTGGATTAACTAAATCAGGAGTAAAAGGGGGTGAAATGCATATAGAAATATGCATAAAACAACTCTCAGAAATTTCTATTCATCTCTAGGTACAAGTTTCGCATTCCAATCTGCTCCCAAAGCCTTTGCAGGCTTACAGCTCTAACAGTGAGTGATTCTGCACACGTTGGATAATGCACTTCCAATCCTCTTTATAGATCATTTGGAACGGATTTTTTTGCGTGCGGAACAAAAAATCCACCTCAAACGATTGATAAAGTGCATTGAAAGTGCATTATCCAACCTGTGTGGAATCAAGTCTTGATGATTCTTCCCTCCTCATGCTAAAGCTTTCTCACGAGGAACTCTCTTGCTGCTTGTATGACCGTGCAGTGAGGCAAAAAGAGGTGCATGCACATGGATCAGCCCTCTAACAAACATGAGACAAACACAGAAGTATTTTGATTTAGGTGGTGAAGGTTAAATGGACAAACACAAGAGAAGATAGCAATTAAGCAGTGAGAATATGACGTAGATAGTATGACAAAAAGTTGTCCCATAGGCCTCAGCTGTAACTATAACATGACGTAATGTGAGACACAAACTCAAGTGTTCTTTCCCATTTATTTGGTTCCGTATGCCAACAGAGGCAAAGTAAATAACTTCTTAATAATTGCTACAAGAGGATTTAAAATGGGGTTCTTTCATTTATGCCAATTATTGAATCATTTGTTTATCTTCAAAAGGTCATCATCTTGCACTTTGTTTCTGCACTACTATGGGACCAATTTTGTGATGTGTGAAAGTGCCCTCTAAAGTCATCACAGAAGTTCAAGGAGAACTCTCTATTTGTTCCCAGTAGGTTGAAGAATGATTAAGATTAAAAAGTCAGGGCCTCCCTAACAAAACAGATATAAATTACACACACTTGAAAAAACAGACTCATAACCACACTGTTTAAATGTGAGAGAAAAAAAGGATAAACATGGGTAGAATTACTTCATTGTGTCCTTCTTCCCACCTTTTAAAGCCTTGGGTAGTTTTTCATTAATCTTGGGCTTGTCAGACATGGTAAGCAGCTTTAACATTTAACAGGTACTCAGAGACAGAAGAAGTAAAACAACTTCACTTCAACAACAAAAAAAAAGCAAAACCAAAGAGCAATGGAAAATTTCTGTACTGGCATTATTTCCATTGGCCCTGCATTTACATTTCTTGTGAAAATCTCACTTATTTTAGCCTAAAACATCATCTTAAATTTTGTGACAAAACAATTGTGATCTCATTAAGTAACACACACAAACAAATTCTTAGGGCATGAGGATATAAAAATTAATATCTGCAATCACCAGAAAGGGAAGTGACTTACTCTCCTTTAGCAAAAACAACAGAGTCCCATTTGTAATTATTCTGTGATATGAGCTCTGGTAGGCAAAAGCCTTCCTGACCTAGATGGTCCATGCTAGCTTGTTCTCACTGTATCTCAGAAGCTGGTTAATACTTGGGGAGATCACTTAGGAAGTCCAAGGTCACTATGCAGAGGCAGGCAATGGAAAACCACCTCTGTTAGCCTCTTGCTTTGAAAAATCTACAGGAGAACCATAAGTAAGCAATGACTTGATGGCACTTGCCATCACCAGGCGAGTCTACTTCATCAGATGTCTTGTACTCAATGAGGATTAAACTGTAGGCAAGGCAACTTTTATTGAATATAGAAGAGTGGGTGTTTGAAAATGATTTGCTGCTCCCAGAACAAAATGGATTTAGGTCAGGTTGTCATTCAGCTTTAGACCACTACTTCTTATTACAGCATTTTATTAATAAATATGTGAATGGGTTATCTAGGCAACTGCATTCATCAATCTTAAAGCTTCTTTTGACTCTATCCCAAGATAGATAATTTACTAAATGTTAACTATGATAAAACAAAGATTATAGTTTTCAGTAAAAGGGTCCACCTTCATAAGTGGATAATGGATTAGAATTCATTAGAGCAAGTGACCTCTTTTAAAAATCTTGGGGTAATCTTTTATAATTCTGGTTTCTGATCAGCACATATTGAACAGGCAAAGCAGAATTTTGAAAAGGTTGTGTTTGGCATTCTTAGATTTTACAGATCAAGGGGAGGCTGTTTGGTGCCCCCAATACTAGAAATTTATAAAACAAAGGTATTACTACATATTATATGGAGCTCCAATTTGGGGGTTTGGAAATGTATGACCATTAGAAGTTATTCAAAATAAATTTGCTTGAATGATATTAGTTGTTCCTAATACAACACATAATTATAGTTAGATCTGAGCAAGCTTTGCTTCTGATATTGTCCTCAGTCCATAAAGCTGCTATTCACTTTTGGTTGAAAATTCTCTTTGGTCCAAGTTCAGGTTTCTTAACTTTGGCTTATGAAGAAGTGAAAGCTAACTCATGGTGAAGTCATATACTAACAGTGAAATCCTAAGCAGAGTTACTCCAGTCTAAGCCATTGAAGTCAATGGGCTTGAGTAACTCTGCTTAGGATTTTACTGTAAATCTAGTAGCCAAACTTGGATTTCCAGAACATTATTTAAGAAGGCTTGACTTTTTTTTGCAGCAGAACAGTTAATAAAACAAAGACTGCTGGATATAAGTGTTCAGGTGGATGCTACATTATTGGGTACCTTGAGAACAGCTTCTCTCTATAGGCAGCTTGCATTCTCCCCTTTAATCCTTCCATCTTATTTTACTGATCTATTAAATTTCTAGCATAGGAAAGCATTCACCAAAGCACGCTTGGATATTTTACAACTGGCAATGTTAAGAGGTCGTTGTAATGGGACCCAAAACAACGAACGCGTCTGCCCCTGTGACCAGAAATCTATTGAGCACCTGCCCCATGTAGTTTTCCAGGGCTCAAGATTTGTAGTAGAACATGAACAGTATCTTAGGAATATTTTATCACACTATCCAGGGAGATCAGACTTATAATATTGCTTGCTGATAAAAAATAAATGGGTAATATCACAAATGGCAAAGTTTATCACTTGAGTGATAAAGACTTTGTCAAAACCATCTGTTGCTAGCATGGTTGATGGATAAACTAAGTACTATGCTGGGTTTGATGTGATAATATAGAAACAGTAAGTTGCCTCTAATTTTCTATTTTGTTGCTATGATTTTAATTATTATATATTTTAATTTTAAACTTTTCAAGAAGGATCATGTTAGAGCGCCCTATTTGATCAACATCCTCCCTTACAACCTCAGAACAGCCTTTACCTCAATTTGGTCCCAAACGATACCCACAGTGCTGCTAGCTGGGCACTATGCCAAAACACCTCAAGCCCTCCGCTACTGTATTTGTGGTGCTCATGCTGTGGAGGATTTACCACACTACCTACTATCCTGCCCACTCTATGCAGAGCCAAGGAATACATTCCTAGAAGAGTTTTTAATTGGTTTAAACTCCTCTTCAGACTCTGAGAAGTTGTTTTTTCTCTTCTCTGACACTGCTGCATTATAATGCTACACTGCATTATAGAATCTCTCTGTTCGCCTTAGCAGCCAAGAAAATTTGGGCTAGAGCTGTTTCCAGAAGTAGCAATGGTTTTAATTGACTGGTATTTTCTGCCTAGATCATTTTAAACTTTTAATATTTGTACATATGTTTATATGTTAGAGTGTTTTATGTGTTCTATGTGTATGGATTATAAAGGCCTTTGGCCACAAATAATAAGCCTGCCTACCTACCTAATTTTAAATGGACATTTTAAGGGTTTCAATTGGTACTGAGATTGTTTGTATTGTAGTTTTCTCCTAGTGTTGTTTGCTAAGGCTATGAACTAACGCAATAAAGTTTATGTATGTATGTATGTATGATTACACTGTGAGCAGAGGGCTGCCTGCTCTCAAAACAATCACAGAACAATTGTGACACTGGAAGCTAAGGACAACTACTGAGAAGGTGTCTGTGCTTGCAGAAATAAAATAAAAACCACAACTATGTAAGAGACAAACCAACAGAACTAACTTAATAATACCAACAACAAAACCAAAGATGGAGGCAGTGGAGGTAAAGCTAATTGTAAGAATCCTGAGGTGGTGGGGTGGTGGTGAGAGAAAGTTTTGCTCAATTTCTGAACCTAATCTTGCTTGTTTCCACAATGGCAGTAGCAACCTGCAGAGGTATCTGATATTCAAGAAATTTGAAGGTGGGGTCCCCCATAGTGACTGAAAGCTGAAAGTTTGACATAATCATAGCAAAGACCAGAAAGTCTGCTATTATATGTCTCAGAAAGGGTGGAGCAGTACATCTTCTGGTTGGGAGAACAAGTAGAAGACAAAAGATTCTCAGACTGGAGGCTATACCATCAGAATAAATTTATTTCTCAAGTGACATTTAATACGAACACTTGCACTAAGCAGAATTCTGTCCATCTCATCTCATGGAGACAAGAATAACAGGGTGACTAGCTGCAAAGGAGGATAGGCCTCCTGGATCTTTAATGGTTTTATAAAAGAATGAGGTTCAGCAGGTGTAGCTTGAGAAAGAAAAAAGCTCCACTGATGCAATTCCCTCTCCCACGCAACTGTGAAAGTACAGGAACTCTCCCACTTTGCATCTGGTTCCCTGAAGATGCATATCACAGTCAAAACAGGAAAGAGGGAAAGATATTCATTATAATCACACAAAAGAGGCAATAGCATAACCTAGTCTAAAGAAGTGAGCTCTGACTCTCGAAAGCTTACACCTTGAAAATCTTCTTGGTCTCTAAGGTGCCACTGGACTCAAATCTTACTAATCTTGTGTGACTCTCTCTTACTGCCCTTACCCAAGGGACACACTCGTGTTTGCTCACATTACGTATGCCCATCATAAAATCTTGTCAAGCCCACTTATTATAGTTATTGAGCTTCAGTATTCAATCAAAAGAACAAGAGACCTTTGGAATGGAGGGTCCTCTTTTAAGATTCTGCAAATTAACAACTCAAAGACTACAGCAAAGCTAAACCTTGTTTAATTTATGGGTGCTGCCAAGGAGCAGAAATATTTATTTCCATCTTTGATTAGAAGAAGAGCGGAACTGATTTGCAGGAAGATTTTTATAAAATGAACAGGGATGTTATATAACCTCCCAATGAATCATCATCACTTACACATTAAGGTTCTTGTTTACAGACTTGAAGCACATCAAGTCAAAAAGCAAGAGACTAAAAAAATCTGCATGAAATATGTACACCACTGGTGGGGAAACAAATTGTAAATTGTATTAGCTTGGATTTCAACACTACAGATGGAGAGGGGCTGTTTCAGCTATATAGCATTTACCTAGAAAATGGGACCTTCTGCATCCAATCTCTGGCATCTCCAGTTTAAAAAGGATCAAGTGGCAAATGTGAACAACTTCTAGCAGAGATCCTGGAGAGCTACTGCCAATCTGAGAAGATAATACTGATCCTGATAGATCAGTGGTCTGGTTCAGCCTAAGGCAGCTTCACATGTTCAACTGATCTTTCCACAAAACAGCGCAAACAGAATGCATGGGCTGAAGTAATTACCAAATTGTCAAAAAAGGAGACAAGAGACAGCATCCAAACAGTCACATGAGAAAAGGAGGGTAAAATGTAAAAATCAAAGAAAAGCTAGACAAATTGTAATTGTTAAGCCTGTGGCCCAACTGGTATGTTTTTGGAAGAACACAGGAGATCCTACATAAAGAAAGGCAGGCTCTTCAAGGCAGCCAGTTCTGAGTACCTATCAGACTGGCAGAGCGAAGGCAAAAGTTATCCTGGGGAAGCCATCCATTAAGAAGCTGCCGTTGTTGTTGTTTTACAGCTCTTACAACCATAAATAGGAGCCACACAAGAGTTTCACATAAATCTGCTCAGGAGAACTTCCAGGTAGATTGTGCCCATATTCCTCATTGGAATGGGAAATCCATTTGGATGTTAGGCTTTGATACTACAATGTCAGCAGCCAGCTCTGGAAGTTAGTTGTACACCAGAATATCGAACTAGAGCTACAGTTACATGCACGGCTCACACCATACAGATGAACATACAGCCTCAGTACTCCAAAATGATGGCATTAACATCTGGATTCCTTAGGCCCACAGGATACAGTTAATGTTCTTGGCTACTGTATTTCTATATAGCTGACATATAGTTCTGACATATAGTATGTGGGGAAACTTCATAAAAAGCTATGAGGAATCAACAAGAGTCACACCAGTTTGCACAGAGGGAAAGGAACATCATTGTATTCAGGGCTTTTTTTCAGCAGGAACACGGTGCAACGGAGTTCCGGCACCTCTTGAAAATGGTCACGTGGCTGGTGTCCACGCCCCCCTGATCTGCAGACAGAGGGGAGTTTAGATTGCCCTCCGCGCCATTTTTCACCAAGGGTGATTTAAACTTTTAAAACTCCCCCCTTGTTCCAGCTGACCCAAAGTGATGTCATTGTGTGGTCCTGAGTTCCATCACTGAGTGCCACCACCTCTTTTCCCAGAAAAAAAGCCCTGATTGTATTAATGCAGTTCTTATAGATTAAACATATAAGGGAGCCTATGCATTGGATGTTAATCTGTTCAAAACATGAGATCAGTAACTACGGAACAGTCTGCATTATAAACAAAATGATTTATTTGATATCACAGCCAAGACAGGGCCATGGTATGTTTTGTTCTCCAGTCCATATAACCAAATACAAATGTATACCAATTCATGCACGTGTAAACATCTTTTTATTTCAAAATACACAAAGGTTCCTTGAATCCCAAAACAATGACCATGAAGACTGCAAACTGAATTCAACTAATGTCTCTAAGCAAGAGCACCCTCCTTTCCTCAGTGAGATTATGACTTCATTCAAACAAAGGAAAGCAAATATGTACTTGCATCTATTTGCTTGCAATATTTGCTGGAATTTATACCACTGAACACATCAACAGAGAACAACGCACTAAGTCCAAGCCTTAGCTGACAGACAACTGGTATGTTTCCCAATTTGTGCTTGGACCAGCTGCTCAGATTATGCTGCATGCCTGCCATTCATTGTCTACTATTTATTACTGCCTCCCCATGATTTTCAAATTATCTACTGTATGTTTTTCAAAAGTGTGCTTTTTGTTTCTATAGTAAAACCTGCCCGATTCAAGAAAGTCCGGTTTAGGGATTCTTTAAAAAAAATGTCCCTCACAGCTTGTCTCTGACTAGTTGGCAAGCTTTTCAAATCCTTGTGGAAATTTGGAGCAAACTCTAAGGCTTCCTAAAAAGGAGAGAAGAGGAACAGTTGAGGCTGAATGGGGAAGTCAGAAAATGAGAGACCTGTCAACAAGTTTTTAAAAAGGAGATTTATGTAGATCTTCAGTACAGAGGAAGGACCTAAGTGAAGGAGACTGAAAAAAAAATGGAATCTAGATAGGATATGGGTTATAAAAAGAACAAATGGGTGGTGGAAAAAAGTAGGAGCAAAGCATCAATGCAAAAGAGAATGCTGGCAATGGAATCAGAACAGACACTGGCTTTTATATGTGCCCCAGTACAACGCAGTGTAGCCTTAATGGGCTTTGAAGAAAACACAGAAAAGGAAGATCTTTTTAGAGCTTTCAAAAAAATAAAGATGAAAAAATCTTAAGTACTGAAATCCAGTTTTGATGTCCTGTGGTGTTTCTATGGATGTATCGTAATAAATGTTATGTTGAGTATAACTTAAAAAGTGTCCTTTTTTAAAAAGTTGATGTTTCTTTCAACAATATTTAACACACACACCATTGGGTTGGTATTCTGTCATCTCACTTTGAACCACAATCACAGTGCAATCCTAATAGACTCAGAGGGGTGTAATTCTGTTTAGAGCTGCATCGTCAGTAGCACGTATAAACAGTACACATGAAGAGGAAGATAATTAAACATACACAGAGTGGGGCTAAAAAGGAAGGATGGCGAAATAAATGTCAGAGGGGAGTCACAGGGCATAGAGATAACTTCTACCTTTTCATTCACAGGCAAGCAAGCCTGTGAATGAAAAGCAAGCAAGCAAGCAAATAATTTAGATATGGGGAAATCAGCTTCATGACATAAAGGAGTATTATTACCAACAAAGCCAGTCAAGTGTCACAAAATTATATATTGGCTTTCTGCATACAACCCAACAACATCTAATTTGCATCTCAGCCAGCTTTTCAAGTCTTAACAAGTCTTACTCTTTAACTGCAATGTTGCAAACCTATTTTATCATCTGCAGGGGGTAGGAAACTGGTAGTCTCTGCTCTTGGTATGGCACTGTAAGCCTGTGCGCAGTGGCACAGCTGGGCCCAAATACATGACATATTTACATTATAAGTCAAACTGTTTCCAATTTAATTGTGATGACATCCTGCAAATAAAGCTGCCAACTGCCAGGAGGAAAAAAATGTCCCGACTCTTTAATGGGATATTATTTACCAGGTGATGTTATTCACATCATGAAAGCTTTGGTTGCTTATCATGTCCAAGCATTTAAGCAGCTATTCAGAGGGCAGGACCCTTTTCACCAAGCCTGCTGGCAACCTTACCTCCAAAGAATTTTGAACAACGTAGAGTTATGAGGAAATTCTCTAGACACCTCCTCCCACAACACACCAATATTAAACCAATTTAAGTATGAGTGTAGATAGGGTGTTCCCACTCTGTTCTCCCTGGCTCTCCAAAATAAAAACAAACATCATAGCCCCAAATGTTTTCTACTGGAAAGAAATGGGACCCCCGGGAGAAGGGTTTTAATCTCTTAGACACATTCTGCAGTTTACAAATTCAGTATACCCGCTTGCATAAAACAAAACACACAGCTTGT
This sequence comes from Eublepharis macularius, assembly GCF_028583425.1. Classification (NCBI taxonomy): domain Eukaryota; kingdom Metazoa; phylum Chordata; class Lepidosauria; order Squamata; family Eublepharidae; genus Eublepharis; species Eublepharis macularius. The sequence goes on from NC_072793.1 coordinate 61,501,759, forward strand.
TAAGGAATGTTGGTGGTCCCTTCAGTGTGAAAGGAGAGGACAAAGTAGAGCAACAGTCCTTGAGCAATTTATCCCAGCATAGTCCCAATGATTGCAATTAGTACGCAGTTTAAGAACTGTGCCCATAACAGGCAACACTAAGAGAAGCAAGCTTCACAGATTTGCAAGTTGTCATCTAAATAAGAGCAATTTTACCACTCCAGTATTTTAAAGCAGCTGTATCTGTTAGTTCTTTCCATTCAAACATCTCTTCAACACCACCCCCAAAACAGAAATAGCATTTCATTAGCCCTGCTGTATTACTCATTCTGCTCCCATATCATTGCTGTTAATATGAAAACTGCCTTTATCTTCAGTGTGTTAACAGTCAAAATGCAGGACAAACAGAAGTTAAAACCAAGATTCTCCCTTAAAACATTCTTTGAATTCCAGGAGCAGAACAGTAAGTAGTAGCCTTAAATAAGTGCCCAACTATCTAAATTTAAATAAATATAGGAGAGGCAGAGTAAAACCATTACATAATTTTTGGTTTTTCCCATCGCCCACCAAAAGAGACAGTATATAAAAAAATACAGAAGAAAGTTTATGATTTGGGCCCCTCCATGACATTAGTGAAAATGGCCTGTTTGGATTTTCTTTGCATGGCATCATCAAGCTTCAAAGCTCAGTTTGAATTCTGAAAGCAAGAAAGTGAACAAAAATAAAGCCAGTGGTGACATTTCATACAGATAATAAAATTTTCTTAAGTGCTTGGCTAACATTAATCTTGGTTGGTATATCTTTTGTAAACATTATTGATGTTTTCATGATAGGGAAAGAGAAATTGTTTTAGTTAAACAAGAAAGAGCACCTTGTTTTGTGGTGTAAAGAGGGAGTTCTTCAGGTTTCTACAGAAAGGAAGACGAAAGACCCTACTGGAACAGTCACAAAATTGTTCTAAACATCCTTGGCATTTTCAAATGGGAACTGGCCCAAGAATTGAAATATGTGCAGAAGTGTTTCCAGTTATCCAGCAACAGATGTTTCAAAATACGTACATAATCCATATTCGGAGAATGTTAGACACAACTACTGCCACTGTATTTCATATATACTTTAAAGAATGTGCCATTTGAATGCAAACTTAATTTATCTTAGACAGTTATAGCAAAATAATAATATTTAATCTGGAAATTATTATATTTGTTAACAAAGATCCCAACACATCACAGTTTGGAGTGAAATGGGGATTTAATAGTATAAAATGGTTTGAGATGAAATGGACAAAATGATGCATTCCATAAACTGTATACAATAATTCCCCTACAACAAAATGGAGAAACGGATTTTCACCTTAAAGAATTGTTCGTACCTAAGTAGAAACAGTTATGATCTTATTTCCTGTTCAGTATTAACATACCACATGACAAAAGTGTGAATCAAATAAGCAGAAAGGGCAACATTTGGGAACACAACCACCCATTCTTTGTCACGAATACTGCAGTCAGGCCATCAAATTCAGAATGGAATCTCCACAGATGCCCACACATACAAGCAATGGCTTTTCATCACCGCAAAAGTAGATCTGTGCAGTTACAGGGGCAAATGTCTGTTCTAAAAAGGAGGGGCACAAGAAGGCTCAATGCTAGATAATAGCACAGGTCCTTCATAAGTCAAGGATGTTAAAGACCCAGCTATTAGCATTAATGTTTGTGTAGCTTGCTCCACTCAAAAACTTGCTGGATAAAGATAAGTGGTTAAGCCTAACAAAATGACAGAAAAAGCCTTTATAACCTCATTATTCTTATGGCATGATGTGTATGAATGTACATATTTAAAAGAACGTCTAGCTTTTCCATGATAGATGATGTAAAGCTTTCCTCCTTCTCTACCCACCTGTGATCTAGTGATCTGCATATTGCAGGACCATTTTCAGACCAATCTTATCCAGTCTCTAGCCCCTACAACTTTTAACACTTATCTAGTCTGCATAGGACTGGATTGTGTGTAGCTCTTTCAGATGATAGGTTTGAAGATGCTATCACGTTTATTTCTAGAATGGTTTTTTGAATGAACTTGGTCATTTACAGAGGAATGTGAAAATCAATCCATCCTGACCTGTTGAATAGCAGGCACAGATCATTTTGCATATATGTGTTCTGTGAAAAACGATAAAGCGGCTGTGGCTAAAGATAACGTTTTCAAGCTGAAAGCTTTTAGATCTCAACTTGGCTTTTCACACACCTCAGCCCTACTAGCTTCACAGGTCTAAAATATTATCTCAGTTGCACAGCTACTGTATGGATGAATCATTGAATATACTCTTGGTTGGATCAAAGGCTAATAATTTACTCAAACTTCTAATCTAACCACATCCCTATGGCTTTGGGAGAATATGTATGTGAGTCTGTGTGTATATCAAGCTAAACAAAGCACACTTGGAAACTTTTCCCCCTAAACCACAGCCACCAAAGGCTAGCACAAATAAAACATCTTGCAGTGCTACTGAAAAAGTTCAGGCTTGGGTTTTGCCTCTGTGTAGGAAGAGAGCTTCATAATGGTGGGACAGCCACAATTTGGAAGTGCACATGCGGCTTCAGTAAGGTATCCAATATCCCTTAAGCAACATATAACAGTGCTTCAAGAAAAAGCAAGGAAAACAGCTGAAGACTAATCTCACAAAGACTCAAAGTAAGTAATTCAATACCGTTAATTCTTCATCACGCTGACTCACTAACTGGGGCGAAGAAAAAGAGTCGCATAGAAAACTGGAAGCAAGAGACTATTTGCTTTCAAGGCAATACAGCTTTTTATTTTAAATTAAACCACTGACTGGACCAAACAAATTTCAGATGCGCTTTCAAATTATTTCTGTTTGTTACTGGAACGGAAAACAAAGCTCAACATACACAAATGCAAAGATTTCCCAAGGAAGGACAATAAATCTCTCCATTCAGTTGCATATGTCTTTTCATTTGGAAACTCAATTTCTTATTCTTTTGTTGTACTTGCAGGGGATCAACACATGTCCCAGCTGCTGCTAAAGGTTCGTTTTCTTTATTTCAATTCTGAGGTGGGGGAGGGGGAGGGGTGGGGTTGGACCCTAGGAGGGCCTGAAGTTTTAAAAGCATATTTTTTCTACTATGCAAGTCAAAAAGGAGGAATAAAACAAATTCTCCCCAAGAAAACCCATCTGTGTTTAAATTGTCTGGTTCTGCTTTCAGCTTGGCCACCAAACAAAGGCCACCAGTTTCAGCATCTGTCCTCTCAACACATGCCTAATCCTCCAAGCATGCCCATTACAAAGCAACAGCTTTTCCTTCATGCATTTGCCCAGAAGCACAACCCAATCCTAAGGTGATTTATTTGGAAGGAAATCCTATTGATTATTCCCAAGTATATACACTCAGGATCAGTCTTTCACATATACATGTTTAGCAGTCTGTTAGACAGTACACCGTATTAAGTGGGACAAATTCACAGCATACAAATAAAAAAGCATCTAATCGGGCATCACTAAACCTTATTTATAGCTGCTTAAAGCTTCCTTCCCTATGAATACAGGAAAAGGCTTCACGCTGGATCAGGCTCCCTGTCCATCTAGTCCAGTATTTATTGTGACTAGGAGCAGTTCTTCATGGCTGTAAGCAAAAGCTCCTCTCCAGTTCTACTACCTCAGAACCCTTTTAAGAGGCGATGCTAGGGACTAAATCCAGGAGCTCATGAATGCAAAGCAGGTGCTCTGCCGCTGAACTGTGGCCACTCCCCTTCCTTAATGGAGTTTACTTTTGAATAAGCATTACGTGGGTTGGGCTGCACAAAGATTTGCACTGGTGCCAGGCCCAAACCAAAAAGCATCACCACCACTTAACATCACCATATGCCCCCTGCCACCATATACCCACTGCCATGTGCGCGGCACACATGGGAAGAACGTGCGGTCTGAGAGTCAAAACAGGACTAGAACACGGCTGCCAGCCCAGAAATCAGGCTGTCTTGAACCGACCTTCCATTCCACAATGATTTTAACAACGTATGAAACGAAACAGATTTTTTCCCCTCCTTTCAACAAGTCACAAAGGGGACAAGAAAAACGCAGGGATGCAAGTTCTCCTCCCTAAAATAACTCCAGCGCCCATATTCAGCCCCGCAGTTTGCTTTGACAGCTTGCCACAGGCAGCGCGCTGGAGGGGCCAGGGCTGCCGGACGGATCCTGCCCCCCCTGACAGCCCAGACGGAGAGGAACACAAAGCGGCACGTGCAGCGGCGGGCTCGAGGGCGGCCAATCTGCCACCGCTGCCTGCACCGAGCACGGGGACAACGGGGCTACGCCAAGGCGCAGGGGCGCGCGCCGGACCACCGCTCCCAAGGAGTGGGCGCCTCCTCCCCAGAAAACAGCCCGGGGGCAGGGGGCGCGCCCTCGCCCAGGGGACATGAGGAAAGAGCGCAGGCGGAGGCGGCGAGGAGGGAGACAGCTTTTGCTCGCCGCTCCTGAGGCGCTGGAGCCCTTTGGATGGCGACGGGGCCAGCGCTCCGCACGATCTCCCCCGGCCCGGCCCGCTTACCTGGCAGGGTCTTGTGCACCGTGTTGCCCATCCCTCTCGTAGTCGATCACGCCGCGCAAAAGGCTTCGGCGCACGGCGCTCTGGGAGCCCGAAGCTGCGCGGCGCTCCGAAGGGCCATTGACGAGGCGAGGGCAGGGCGGGGGGCGCCGGCTCTTGCCTTCGCTCGGAATTTCCCCGCACTGAAGCAGCCAGCAGCGCCCCAGTTCCCCGCGGCCGGAGCCGCCTCCAGAGGGTTGGCCGCGGGCTGGGCGGCCAACCCTTCTCCCCGCCCAGCCGGGGCGGAGTCCGCCGCGCACGCATTGTTTGAAAGTTGGCAGCCGCCTGCTCGGTAGACGTAAGGGGGTGGGGGCGGCGGGGAGGTTGCTACGCGGGAACCCGGGACGACGCGCAGGAGGCCGTTGCGTCACAATGGACGCGGCCAGGGGCAGCCTGGGCTGCTGGATACGAGCCAATTGGTCCTCAGGTGGTAGCGGAGCTTGCTTTTCTAGAGCAGAATTGTCGGGTGAACTAAGCAGTCTACATTTATTAGCATGGGTAGTAACTCGTGAAGACCAACTGAGAATTCGGTCGGTTACCTTACAGACCCGGAATAAGAATAGTAATACCTAGTATGCATATTGCTCTGTCAGTGTTCAAAACGCTTATGGTAGATTATCTTGTTCTAATCTGTACGACGAAGACTGCAGAGGAAGGCACTGGCAAACCACCTCTGCTTCTTGCTTGCCTTGAAAGGCCCTTGCTGGGATTGCCATAAATTACTTGTGACTTGATGGCGCATACATAATCCTTACAACGACGGTATTGGGTAGCCCCTACATTGCAGATGGAGGGAAAGGTTAAGATTTAGAGGTTGCCTAAGGCAACCTGCTGAGTTTGCGGCACCTCCTCCCTTGGTGATTACGCTACATCTTTGCTGATCCCAAATGTGCAAAGAAAGCATCCCACCCATACACGATGTATGGGTATAGATTTAAAAAGCAAATAGGGAAGATAATAGTGTTACTAGGTTTTTAAAGATACTTCTAGAGAGTCGTAGCATGGTTGAGAGCTAGAGTCTACATGTAGGTCTTGCCCTGTGTACGATCAGACTATTGTTTAAAGCTCTGGCCTATTACCTAGTTCGTTCAAAAGTTTATACTGCACATATTTCTAATAAGCATGGAAAGGGTGTTTTAGAGTGATTCCACATCAGGCTTTTTCAAACTCAGACACACTATTCAATGTACCTGTTTCTGACCTTTCTGTCAAGCTGGATGGCCCTGGCATCTTCTAAAACCCGTGCCTTGTCTGGATGATTGGTGTAATCAAAATGGTGCTGTATGCCCACTAATTTCTGAATGTTGTGATGTCTTATGTCAGATGTGCATTCATTGATTCTCTCAGATGGGAACTGACGTGTTTCTCCAAAGTAGAGAGCAGAAGTGCATTGTTAACACATGATGGCATATATTAAATTCAATTATGTGCAAGTGGATGAGCCCGAGATGGTGTAGCTGAAGTTATTTGGTCCTATAATAGTATTACCTGAATCTATGAATTAGATGGCACTGGATTTCTAGCCACTGTGTGTGACAGAATGTTGGACTGGATGGGCCACTGGCCTGATCCAACATGGCTTTGCTTATGTTCTTATGTTCTTATATGGGGACAACATTGGCATTTAAGTCTGTTGCAGGGTTTGGTTCCGGGGTTTGTCTCTCTGTTGAGTGATTCCTTGTTGTTAGTGAGAAGTTGTTTTAAGTCGGTAGGCAAGGAAAGGCCTGCCCCGCCCCGTTCAAACAGAGTCACTGATTTTCTGGACTGGTTTAAGTTGTAAGTTTAACAGCCCAGCAAAAACTGAGCTTGGATCTTGAGCAGCATTAATGGAGTCATGCTAGAGAAATGCAACAGCCCCCATTGCAACTTTGGTCTTTTCCGCACAGGGCTTTTTTGGTCAGTTTTGGCCCCATGTTGCATCAATTTCTCTTCAGAGTTTTACAGGCAGTCAAAATACCCTTATTCAGTCTCCAAACTGCTTCCCAGACTTTGTTGTGTTCCACACAGAGAAAAGCTGCATCTGTCTCAGAATCAGTCTTTCCCCGGCTTTTCTGCAGCTTTTCTCCCTGTGCACATACCAATGCCTTTTTCCCAGCCAAGTCAAACTGCGGCTTTTTGAAGCGCAGAATGTTTTCTCCGGTTTGAGGCTTAGCCCTGCCTTCTGCCCTCTCCATTATCCCTCTGCATTTTGATTGGCTGAACAACAACCAATCCAGTTTTTTTTAATTAAAATTAACATTTTCAAACAAATTCAGTGACTTCTAAAAATTTTCAACAGACATTTTTCAGAACAATGCAAGAAAAAAAAGAACTAAACTATTATGACAGAGTCATCAAAGGGATTTACCAGTCTTATGTACATTAACATACAGAAGAGATTTCAGAAACACAAACAGGAAAGTTATGAATAAGTCAATTAATATTAGTATAATTGTATCGAATAGTAAAGTAGCTGTCCACTATTCCAATCATAAAAGCAGCAAAACCAAGTCACCTGCATACAAGGTAGGGATCTCTACGTACTTGACACAGGGGTTTCCAAGTATGTACAAAACTTTATAAATTAATCAAAAGCAAAAAAAAAAACCCAACCCAGATAGATGGAGATGGAATATGCTTCAGGAGACAGGACTCTTGAGAACAACTGAGAGTCATTTAAGTGGAGGAGGTCCAAATACTCCTGTGTGCAGAATGTACTTCGCAGCATGGCATTAGCCATGGTGAGCCCTGGGGTTTAGCTGGGATGCTAAGAATTACTCCTCCTAGAACAAAAGACCAGCCTAAGTTTGGGCAGAGTGGCATTGCTGTACCCACTCCTCATTGCCTGGCATGCAAACAAAAATACAAAAGGTTTATGTAACTGCCCATCAGAGAGAAAGCCAGCACTTCAGCATATCCTAAACAACATCACCTAACCCAGGAAACAGAGGTGGAGTTGACACAGGAGATTTTAGAATGGCACTACCTCCCCCTAGTCAAATCACATCATATATCTAATTCCAAACTGGGCTACAGAATGTAGGATTAATAAATCTGCAGAATGGAGTTAGAAGCAGATGGGAAGATTTCTCTACAAACCTGAAACCTATATTTACAGAAAAATGTGAAATCAAAAAAAAAAAATCAGGGGATTAAAACTCCTCCAATGAATGGAAACAATGCCTTTCACATTTTTTTTAAAAAAAGAAGACCCACTGAGCTCTCAGTGACCTTTTTGGAGGCTGCTAGGCAACCACAGCAATATTACTGAGCCTTCCAGGCAGTTTCTGTAAAGCAAAGCCATGGAGAAGAACAGGAGTGGATCTGGAGGCCAAAGTAGCCCTGGAAAAAGGTCCCATTCCCCACCAGTCATATCCCTGATGGAGGGGGACTCTCTGGGGATAGGCTTGGCAACAACCACCAGAGATTCACTATCCATGCTACTTGGCCAAACTCAGTGGCAACAGCCACCACGCAGCTGACCTCAGCAGCAACCACAACACAACTGGGTCAGAGAAGCTACCAGGGGGTGGAAGGAGGGAAAGCTGAAGACAGGGACGGAAATAGTGGTGGAGGGGGATATAGGGGGAAATTAGATGACCCCTGCAAGTTGTTAGGGATGCCCTGCTTCTATTTTCTATTCACAGAACTCAGAATCTGGCTGAGTGTGAGAAGCACACATGCACAGGCCTAATGCCTACGATGACAATCTTTCATGCAAACTTGTTAAAAGAGGCGACATTCAATCTGGGCATGTACAGTTTGATTGCTGTAAGTCAGAACCTGCGAAAAACCAAGAATGGGTTCATTGAAATACATTCCCTTGTAGAAAGGAAAATGTGTGGAGGTGGGTTAGGGGAGAGAGATGTGAAAACACTTCTCATTAGAGAGCACAAGGAGGCGTTGTTTTCCAGGAGAGGGGCTTCCCTTCAGCTTATTCACACCTCTGGGGAAGTGAGGAAGATATAATGATAAGGGTTGAGAAGGTAAAGTGCAGAAGGGTTGTGCTGCAGATGGATTTCCATATTCTAAACAGCAGCTCACTTTTGCTTTCCAAAGAACAATTGTACAAAGAATTGCTCCCACACAAGCCCCATTTATTTCTATGAGGCTTGCAAGGAAATGCCACATCACCACTTCATATTTTTCATCTAGAGGCATAAATAAATGGAGAAGTTACGTTGCTCTCATCCATCTATCATGCACCTTACTTCACCTGTAAAAATGTTTATTTAGATATGTTGCTTACTCTATCAGAAGGGCCCTGGGAATTTAACCATGTTGTTATGCATCCTATAGTGAAGTTAACCATTACTCATATAAGAATTGTTAGTTAGGGAGAAGAAGAGGAGAGATAATCTCCACATGGGGGGGTGGGGAATGTTGAAAGAAGTTTGCATATGTGAGAGGGAATAATCCAACTCATAATGATGCAAATTACAGAACAAGCAAGAAATAAAAGCAATAAATGCTCTACATTTCCCTAATCCTTTCCCTGAGAAGAATAAGCCCAGTTCCATTATTTTGCCAGAGCAATGTTTATTTTGAAAAATAACACCTCTGTCCAGTTCACTCTCCCACATTATGGGGAGGTGAAAGAAAAGCAGTGCCTCTTAAATTCCTTTCCAGTTTCCTGGTTTTACACCAATGTAATATGTAGATTATCAATTACTCTTCTACTTCAGGTGTGCAAAGATGGAGCAGGTGGGTCAATTGCACCCAGTCTGAGCGCTGAATGAGAGCTTTGCACCCATAACCCTTCCTCATCCCACTGTCACCACCCAGTCATCCTTTATCAGGGCTCTGGAGCTGAAAATCTTGCATTTCTCCTCCTGTTCTAAGATATGGTGCAACCATGATATAATGTCCTGTCTCTTGAAGCCACTTTTTGCCATTATTCTGTTCTTCCTGGGAAAAGGAGAACAAACCAGGAGCAGCAATAGCTTCAGGAGACTGGAAGTGATGGGAAATGTGAGAAAAATGAAATATGAGAGAGGTGCTGTCTCAAAATACATTAGAATAAAAATTGCATGCTACAGGAGATGCTACAAGCTCTGTAAATCTTCTTGGCAGTTCTCAGCAGAATTACATTCATATAAACCCCAGACAACGAAGAGCACATGATCATAAGTTACCTAAAAGCAATAAGCTATCATTGTAATGAGCGCCAGATACAATTTAAGTAAAAAGAAAAGTTTAAAAAGTTTTTAAAAGATTAGTTCAGGATCCCTAGTTCTCCATGATAAATTTACATGATACACTTTTCAGACATTATTTCTCATTCTGCTGTTAATGTATTGGGTAGGCATATTAATGCAACCATCAAAATGTGGGTTCTACAAGGAATATATACAGTAGAGTAGACTTTTTCAAATGTGTTTCAGATATCAAAATGAAATCAGAGTTGCAAGGTAGAGTTATTCACCACTGAAAGTCACAAGGGATCCTGCTAGCCACAAAATAGAGATGAGGAAGAGACCATAGTAAAATATCTAGTACAGTAGTTATCAAACAATGGGAACTCACACCATAAAACTGACTTTAAGGGCCAAACTAGACTAATCCTAATCAGGTCTAATCCTAATCCTAATCCTAATCCTAGGTCTAATCCTAATCAGACCTACAGCATGGTGGGACTAGGAGATTTTGTTTCTCCCACCCCTCCCCTAGGTCCCTGAAACGGCTGTGAGGGCTGTTTCTGCACTTGAAAACGCACCGGGAGGACAAGATCATCTGATCCCACCACGCTGCAGAGCCAATAAGGATTGGGTCATTATGGCATTTTTAAATGGCCCAAGATCTTTAAAATGATGGTGATGGCCATGGATACATCCAGTGGATGCTATAATATCCTGTATATTTTTAGGCACGCTATTGCTCATAAGTAAGTTGTATAGGAGCGCTTTTGGGCGGCAAATAAAGTTTGCAAGAACAAAAAGCTGGAAGAACAGGAAGCAGGAATAAAAGAGAATAGGAGGGGCAGCCTAGACAGAGTTCCTAAACTATGGAATATATAACTTTATTTTTGTAAATAAACTGCGTTGAAATTAATTTGTGTCTTGTGTACATTTTCAAGTGTGGTGGAAGTGGCTTGCACACGTATTCAGAGCACACTGAAGTATCTGTCTAAAGAGTAGAAGGTGGTGTTCAAACTGCTTCCACTATTTTCAGAACGTTCATCTTCATTCTGTGCTATCTGACATATAGCACATCCCCAGCTTTAACCCTCATGTGCCTCTTCATACCTGTCTCTCACATCTGGTAGCTTTCCAACTTACCACAACAGTGTCCTTGTTTGATAGGTAGCAACCATTCCACAATTTGGGAATCACTGAGCTTGCTACATGCCCCATTAGATGGCAGGGAATATAATTGTCCATTGTGTTTATAGGAAGACAAACAAGTAGATTTTCCCATGGATACTAATGGAAGAATAAGCCAATAGAAGTCCTGGCCATTAAATGCAAACTGCAGGGTTGTTCAGCCTCAGTTTGCCTTGGTGCTGAGCAGAGAAAGTCATTTAATCCTTCAGCCTCCACTCAGTTTCACTATTCAAAACTGGGCTCTTTGTTTTGTTAAAGCAGGGAGGGCATGGCCTTTGAAAACGTGCATCCTCCCTCCTTTAAAATGCTAACAATGAAAGAGGAAGCCCAGTTTTAAAATAAAACTGAAATCGAAAGGGGCAAATAGTGGCTCCTTCTGACTCAGGTCAGGAAAACATCATCGGTGAAGGTTCAATACCTACCCCTCACCCTGTGTGCTGTGGTCCTGATGCAAATCACACCTGCGCACATCTGAAAATTAAGTTTTAAAAAAATCACTGGGAACCATCGACAAAGAATTCTGATCACACGTTTGGTTGCATCTCAGGTGGCCACAGTGTTTTTGCTGCTAGATGAGCACACTTTATCAAGAGATTGAAATCATGTTTAAAGGAGTAAGCTATATTTATTGGCACTTAACGTCAGGAGGAAAGATTGCTCTTGTGGATGTATAAAATGACTTATGTGGAGTCTATATATTCCTTGGGGTTTAGGTTCTGTGGGAAGAAAGGTCATATGCAAATGTAAGTGATCATTGCTACCAGACAACATTCTTGCATTTCTTAATGAAAGGTTGTATGTAACTACAGGCGAATCCTTTTCAGCCGCCGCCAAGATGAAGCATCAATGCAAACCTAATTTAGCAGCAGATTATAATGCTGTCAACCTAGTTTCTCAGCTGCTTTGGGGAAAACAACTGGGGCCTTCTCCAATTGCTTAATATGGCTATAATGAATTGCCAATTGTTATGTCAGCAATATTCCTCAACAAATGTTTCTCATGACTTAAGGGTTTTCTTCTCACAATTGTTTACTTTGCTTCGGTTACACCCTTAGTACAGTTTAGCTTTCCCATTTTTTAATCTTATGTCAACTATTATATAAATGGTATATATATCTCCTGAAGGTGTCCATTAACCAGAGATGTGATTGTGTGATTACACCATTTGCAGAAAAAATAAAATTAATTTCCCAGCATTGCCTTACCCAAGAAGGGCTATGAGCCATTTCTCTTTTCTGTGATACAGCTGGGGATGGAGCTTGGGTACAGCACTTTGTGTTTCAAAAGCTACTTCACATTAATTAACTCAATATCTCAACCATAAGGAAAACATTATAAAGGCGGTCAATATTGCCACAGGTTGTGTTTTAATAGCTGATCTGCAAGTTATTAAACTTTAGAAGTGTGTCCCATAAGGGAGACCTTATTCTTCTGCTAGGTGGACTTGGCTCTCTAGACTGGAGAGGGGGAGAGGCAAAGGAAAGAAGAAAGATGGAGGAGAAAATAAAACAGGACCTATAAGAGAAGAATGAAACTTGTTAAGAATCCTGCTTGATGTTGTCTCCTTGCCTGCATTAAGCTACAAAACTACGATAAAGGTGGGGGAAGCCTAAAATAAAATAGTAATGTAAATTACTATTTTACTTTAGGAATTTACATTACTATTTTACTTTTAATTTATTTTTACTTTTAATTTAATGTAAATTATTCTTAACTGATCTATGGCATTTTTTATTGTCCCTATTTATTTTAATTCTTGTAAGCAGCGTTAGGTACCTCTTATTTATTTTATTTACAATCTGCCTTTCTTGTTGAAACTCAAGGGGGGTTACAGAATTAGAAAACAGAAAAGCATAGTATATACAACAAACTGCAATAAAACTATTTACAAAACTAGACAACAATGAAATAAAAACAATATAAAACACTCAATAAACAATACAAAGGGGAGAAAAACCTATCTGATTTTGGGGGCATTAAATCTACAATCCCATTCTTTTTATAGAGTCCACTTGAACAACTGTGCTTTATTGAACATTTCCCTTTATAAGAAGTTCTTCCTGTACAATTTCATTTCATACGTTTAAGGCAGAAAGGCAGCATAGAAAATAACTAAATAAATAATATGGCTGAGGTGAGTTTTCGATGATAAATCTTTGAGCTGATACTATTAAATACCTTTGAGCTCATACTATTAAATATGATGTATGAAGTCTTATATAAAGACAAGGGTCCTGACTGACTCATCAACACCCAGCCCAAACCCCTGGACCTAGAAACATGACATTTGGGGAGAACATTTCTTTCATTATGTAAACACCCACTAAGAAGGGATTTTAAGAAATTCGCCCCCTAAGGGGTAAAAAGGGGTGAAACGTGTTTTCCAAAAGGGGTACAGCTTCCCTGTGTGGCTGAGAGGCTGCTGCCTGCTTGCACCTCGGCCCACTGCCAGCTCGGCCACTCTTCTCTGATTGGGCCAAACTTTCAAGGTCATTTGCATATGCTGGCTGATTGGGGTTCACAACATTCCACACACCATTCTCCCCCAGAGACAGCTGGAACACAGAGGTCATTTGCATATGTGGTCTGATTGGTCCTCACCCCCCACATTCTAAAAAGTATGCAGTTGCTATTGGGAGCCATTGAATGTGTCCTGAGGTAAAATGTACCTCCCAGTCTTCCTCTAAAAGGTTTACTAAGGTTGCCAATCTCCCTGTGGGGCCTGGCTTTCCTGTGTGGCTGAAACAACCAGAAGAACCTGACTAGTTCTAAGAGACCCAAATATATATACTTTTTTATTTTTAACAAAGTGCAAGTGCTGTAAGTGCAAGAACTTATAACATTATATTACTACCATTTCAAATATAACAGATTCTCCTATATAACCAATGCTGTAAATACAGTGATAGAAAATCACAATCCATCTGCACATTCAAGAAGTTTATTTGAATCTTAACACAAGGTGAGTATCCATGTCCAAAATTCAGAATGATAGCAGCTTGTTTTTTCTTCTCCTTTACAGGCAGAACATTCCAGGAGGAAAGCAGAGAAGGCAAAATCTCTTGGGCAGTTGGCAACGGGCACGCCAGCCTTGGTTATATCCCGTTTCGCGTTGCTTTTTCAAGCCAAATTATTTACTACACGTTCCTTCTTAACAAAATCCTACCAAGCATTGGTGAGTGTCCGGGGTCTGAGTCTCAGCCCCTAGACTTGCTAGGAGGGAGCAGTGGGAGGCAACCGGGAGGCAGCAGCCCTGCCACTCCAGCCAGCAACCAGGTCCAGAACCTGCCCACTCCAGGGGGAAGGGGCAAAAAACCAAAGCCTCAGAGGGCTGGAGGGAGTAGGGAGAGACCAGCCCGTCCCACCCTCGAGGGGGAAGAGAGGGGGCTAAGCAGGCCAGAGGAAAAGGGCCAAAGGCAGGGGGAATAGGGACCCAGCAGCAGCCCAAACAGAGCCCTTACCAGCCAAGGAGGAGAAGCAGCCACTACAGCCCAGAGCCACACCCCGGCTAGAGGACAGTAGCCTGGCTCAGGAGTTGCTAGGAGCCAAGCCCCTCCAGCTGGAGCTGCCACAGGCATTCTGGGGGAGGAGATGGGTAGCCCCGCCCGGCATCAATGAGCAGGCAGCCCAGAAGCTGGCCAGGGCAGCTCAGCAGCACAGAAGCCGGCTGGGGCAGCTCCTCGTGAGCAAGGCCAGGCAGGCTCAGCAGCACAGAAGCTGGCTGGGGCAGCTCCTCGTGAGCAAGGCCAAGGAGACCTCAGCTGGGGATGGCTCACACTCAACCCCACCCTGCCAGCAAGGCAGGCAAGGAAGCCTAGAAGGGATTAGTGATAGGAGGGAAACACCTGAGGGGAGACACAGCTGGGCCAAGTCAGGAGAGGGAACAAGCCTGGAAGGAGGATGGGGTGGAGAAAGGAAACCCTATATAAGGTGGCTAGGAAGAGCTCTGAGGTGGTGGGTGAGAGTAAGGAGTGATGGTGTGGAGTGAGAGCAGAGCAGTGCGAGAGTGGAGGCTTGGAGGAGAGTTCTGGGAGGAGGAGATGATGGAGGATGCAGGGGGTAAGCAGGCCAGGTTGAGCAGGCCAGTGAGTGGACTGAGAGGGAGTCAGGGTGATGTATACCGCCCCTCCTTCCACAGAGCAGGGTCCTGCAGCATCCCTGGCGCCCCTCTGATGTCAGGGCCAGCCCAGCCAGCGCCCCGCCCAGTGGCGGCAGCGACAAGCCCTGACAGTGAGTATCCTGCTATGGTCTCTGTGTTCCTGTGTTCTGAGGTAAAAAACAGATCAAGGAAACTGCAGACAGTTGAGGAAAGATGGTACAAAATTCTCGATTAGGGATTTTATATAAAAGTCAGTAAGGCAACTGAGTTTTTAAATGTTCATGGGGAGATGGTGCATGACCTTTCTAGGGGCCATTTCGATGTGATCCTCTCACATAAACCTGCCAAAATGCCCACCACACCACCCCTCCCTCAGTCCAATTCCATTTCACACCTCTCGCAGCCATCACCTCTTACTGCCCCCAAGAAGCCTCCTGGCAGACATTGTGCAAGATTCACTGACACTAAAAGGAGGAAGCAACTTAGAGATGTGGCAAAGAAATATGCACATTGTACTCCTGCGGTACACTGAGCAGCGGTGGCCAAGTACTAGCAAGAGCACCCTGAGGGGCACAGAGAGCAAAGCGATCCTGGAAGATGAGTAGGGAGGTGCTCACTTCCATGGAAGGTCAAGGCTCACTCAGGCATGGCATATGATCCTGATGTGGCTTATGAGGCAGACAGCACTGTATCTCTGGATACCATGACCCACAAATGCAAATATTGCAATGCTCTCAAGTGGAAGGAGGAGCTCGGTATGTGTTGCAGCAATGGCAAGGTGCAGCTCCCACCTTTCAAACCTCTGTCTCTGCCTCTCTACAGCCTGGTAATGGGCAGCCACCCAGACCACATCCATTTCGTGGACCGTGTATGGAAGTACAATGGCTGCTTCAGCATGACATCATTCAGGGCCACACGCAGGTACTACAAGACGGCTTCATGCCAACCTTCAAAGTTCAGGGACAGATGCATACCCCTCATACCATCAGATAACCCCTTCAAATTCAAGAGACTGCAGTTCCCCGTCAGGGTCTGCTTTGCTATGATGATCAACAAGTTCCAGGGGCAGACACTGAAGGTGGCAGGAATCGACTTGAGGGAGGACTGCTTCTCACACGGGCAGTTCTACGTGGCCTGCTCCAGAGTGAGCTCAGCCAGCAGCCTGGTGATCCTAGCACCTGAGGGGGAAACCACCAATATGGTCTATAAAGAGGACCTTCAGTAGAAAAAAATGGTTATATGTATTTTTCACTTTATTTATTGCACTACAATCATTTCCTTTTAAAATCTCTTCAATAAATGTTACGTTTCAAAATTCACTTAATTGGTTTTCATCATCAACACGCTTCACTTTATTCAAATACCTTTGTGAAGTTTGGGTACTATGCTATTATACTTCAAAACCAACTTTTAAAAAAAACACAAACCAAAAAATGTTACATACCCGTAAGTATTATAACTGGATTTAAAGTAGTTAAATACCGTAGCAAAACACGGGTATCAAGTTAGTTTTATATATGGCTTAAATATATTGAAGCAAGATTTGGGTCCGATAGCACCCCAAATCTTGCTCGTTTACTACAGACGAACGTGGCTGCCTACCCAAAACTAACTTAAACATATTGTTATCTTAGTGCAGCCTACAGAATTGGATGGGCTACAAACACAAAACAGTAGGAGCCACTACTCTGAAATACGGTTCCATTAGATAGAGCTTGTATTCATGGCTGAACCACAGACAGGACTTCAGTGAGATAAGGAGCAGTGGCTGCCTCCAGTATGGATCTGCAGCTGCATCCAGGACAGCTGGGAGGGAAGCAGATGGGTTGTGCCCATAGCTCAGATCTACCAAGATGTTCTCCTATGTAATTCTCAGTTAAGATAATGGGAATTTAGATAATACTATTTATTGATCTGTTTACATGGTGTGCTTCTATTTATTTTGTTGTATTTGTTATATGCTATATTTTTTATTTGCTTGGAAGGTAGTCAACCCTTGTAGAGATCCATAGAAAAGGCAAAATACCATTTAGACAAAGTTATCTCATAAATTAGCAGTTGTCATATCAGGATAAATTCTGAATTACACTTTCATTCCACTACTTTCATAATCTTTTTGTAATCCGATATGCAAAACAGTTGAGATTTCAGATCCATATCTTTATATGCTTCTTAAGAGAGCAAGAGATTATTTCATAGAAGCTTCTGGAAATCTATTTCTCCTTCATGTATTTACTTTATTTTATTTATAATTTGCCTTTCTTGCAAAAATCTTAGTGGAGTCTTTCCTAGCTACTTTTCTATGACCTCGTATCTCCTCTTCCTTGATCCTTTTCATGCCTACACAATACCTGAGAGAGATGGCAATTAATCTTGCCTGCTGACCCATCTAGCTGGAATTCTCTGTTTAAGCTGCATCTCTCCCACCTCTATTTTGCATGTATTTAAGAACTTGAAATCTTCCAATATTTGCAGAAAAGCTTATTTCTCTTATGCCATTCCTGATACTGGATATAAAAGATGCCATATAAAAGTAAATGATTATATTGTACTCTACTTCCACTGTAGCAAGCATTCAGGGAGGCAGGTTGTAGCTAACTGATAGTAAGCATAGAAAAGAAGAACAATGGTATCTAAGAAATATGCCACTAGAAACATAATTAAGCTATGGGAACAAACACACATTGAAAGGATAATACTCCATACAGTATAATAAGAACCACTCCTTTTCAGTTGCAATGCTCAGAGAATGAAGCTATTTCTTTTGCACCTTCTCCAACAGGTAATAGCTGTTTCCAAACATAATGTCCTTTGTCCTCCCTCCATCTAGTTAACTGTCAGCCTCTGTAAGAAACATTGGTTTAAACATTATAGAACTAGCTAAGAGCAAGTGCTTCCTTGCTCACAGATCTTTTTTCCCCCCTTCTCTTGTGATCTCATTGCCTCGAAGCCAATAGTCAGAGAACAGTAATAATTATGCCAGTCATGGTGGAGCAAACTGATCAATTCCCATAATGGACATTCGGGAGCTGTTTGTGGAAGAACTGAGGACATGATGTACAAGAATCCAACCTAAACAGACCTATCGTGCCACCCACACAGCCCAAGCAATTGTTTTCCTTCCCCTACTCTTAGCATAAGCACAGGATGCTCAAGGGCTCAACAGGTCACAATTTTCTTACGATTTTTTTTAAAGTCAAGGGACCTAAGGAATTTCATTGCGGCGGAAAGAAAACCTGCATCCTTAAGAGAGCATCTTGAACTGTCCTTGGCTGCAGAGCAACAGAAGGTGTTTCCTGTCTGGAATCTCTACAAAGCCTGCAGGAAACTTAAATTATGGCCATGTTTGTTTATACTAGTCTGAAATGGGTGTGGGACTTCACAGAAGTCAGGGTGTGGCACAGGGGTTGCCATCTTCAAACCGTATTCTGCAGAATAAGTAATATTGACTCCTGGCTAACTGCTCCAAATGGATTGAGGGCTGCAACAAGATGGCTCACGGGACCTCTCCTTATCTTAACAGGGGATTTGTTCTGAAACTAATTACAAATGGCCTGGAACAAGACTGCTAAAGTCATAGTCTTGAGTCATGTGATGTAGCTCGCCAAGTGTTTGATAAACCTTACCAGGAAGGCAGTAAAAATTGGGCTTGCAACCTGTATCCTGCATTCATGGCTGGTATGTCAGAGGAACCCCAAGAATGATGAATCTGACAGATCAGACCTACAACATTTAATGCTGACAAGCAACAATGGGAATTTTTAGAAGTCTACCCCTCTTTGAAATATTCTATGAACTGGAGGGTTGCACTACATTGCGTATTTACAGGCATGCAAACTGCATTAAAGATACTCCCATGGGGAGGATACTAGGCTATGACTAGTGAGCATGGAGCATTTCTCTGAGGCTCCATGAGTGCTTCTTTTTATAACACTTGATTTCCAGGAATCAATCCATGCCAGGATGCACAACAACAACTTTCTTCCCATACCTCATTAGTTTGCAAAGCATTACATGACTCCCTGAAATTATAATCAACGTGGATAATTGTATCTGCCTGCTAAGTTTTCAGTTTTACTCATATGTGCTTGCAGGCTTTTCTCTATAAATCATGATGTCTAGAGTCTCTTTGAACAGATTTAATGTTAAAAAACTCCCCATTCTGATAGGAGCCTGTGGACTACATGAATTAGCAAACAGCCTTATATACCGTTAAAGGAATTATGAAAACTAAAGAATCTATGTTCAAAGCAATTTATATAGAATTTTTCTAGAGATCCTCAGTATTGTTGACTGTAAAATATTTTGCACACAAACGGCATTGCAGAAATCATTGCAGAAAATGTATTGAGTTTTTTTCCCTGTACAACTGACAGCTGAATAGTACCACATATTCAAAGCTGCCATGTACATAACTTTCTAATAAGCAGAATGTTTAGACCTCTTGATAAGAAACATAACAAAACACGAACATTCCAATGTAGAGTCCATTCTTCAAGAACTTCTGTTACAGCTTTCTCATTATGTGGGGAAAATTTTTAAATGTTATTTTTTCCCCCTTTTCTACCTACCTAGCAAATACAATTCAGAAACAACTAAAGCATCCTTAGGTCTCACTGGATTCAACAGAACAAGCTGACTTAAGCAGTTTAATCCTATTTATAGCACCTAGGTATCTAAACTTTTTTTCTGTTGCATCCAGTATTAATAGCTAGCTGTGGAACACCTGAAGAGAAGAAAAAATGGTCCAGTTTTTCAGAGCACAGTGCTTAAAAAAAAAAACAACTACTACAGACTTTTACATCATGCCAAAGAAAGTACATGTAGCTCAGCATTCACCAGATTTTTATATATACTTCACCTCCTTTTTATCTCAGTTATTTCCAGTATAACAAACGCACAAAGAAGTTGTTTGTGGGTTGTCACAGAAAATGAATAATTTAATCAAGGTAGATGTGATTCACATAACATTGCTGCTTGCATATATCAAGTATAACTCAGATCTCACATACTGTTTAAAATGTGTTTTAGTATCATAGTCTGACGGATAGCTGGAATCAGTTTTGCAGATGTCTGAAAAATTCCTTGTTATTTGCAAAATATGGCAAGGTATATCATCAGCCATGGCTTTATCTAAGCTGTGGATCACCAGGATGTAGCTCTGGAACATGTTTTCAATGCCAAACTCAGTTCAGAAATACAGAAATAATAAAGACAGTAGATTTGACTAAGTGCAGAGTGTGTATTAGTTTACAATCAGTCCCCTCAGATCTGAAATTAGAAAAAAAAGGCTTTCAGTCAAGCGCCATATTCACCAGGAGACCTGCTAGTATCATCTAATAAGCTAGTAATGCACAAAACATCATTTTCTATCAGGTTATGTAAACTGCAATCTTCAATTATGCCATATGATATGGAATTGTATAATACAATGGCACAAAGACGACAAAGCAACATAAGGGCAGCGTTTCTCTGCCTTGTGATAGTTTACCGACTTGTTATTTTCACTAGCCCAGCTGTCATACCTTTAATAAGACCCTAATACATTTAGCAGATAAAGCTTTTCCTTGGAGACAAAAAGTAAAAAAAAATCCACCACCTTAGAGTTCTGCATATCAGGATGATTTTAAAGGGCACAGGGTTCAGCCTAGAAATAAAAAGTAACCACCTTAATCATTGGTTGACTAAGCAAACTTAGTTATTTTTACTGATGGAAGCTGAAACAACCAAGACTTTACAAGACATACAGTGCAGTGTGTGCCATCTGAAATTTGTTATTATTTTGACAGGAAGGTTTATTAAAAAGAGTTACAAAAGGTGAGACATTTGCTTCTCTAGGACTTCATAAAAACAACTCAAAATGGAATCAGGCTGGGAACATCCTGGATGGACGAAACCGGGAGTGCTAGCTGTGACCCAGGTTGTTTCCAGGACTATCTTACACGGCATGATTTATTTACAGAAACAGTTGTAGCTGAATTTGTCCTGACATTAGCCTGCATATAATAAAACACCTAAGCCCCCACAGCAGCCTCCACACATAAAGCTCATTTAGTATGGGCAGCAACTGAGTGGTGGAGTATCTGGTTGTTGTTTTTTTTAAAAAAAGGATGTGTGTGTGCATGAGAGACACAAGAGTGTGCAGTCTTACCCCGGAAGACGTGAATTCAGGACCATGGGTCCTGTTCCATCACAAAAGCCGTAAATATTAAAATGCATGTTTTCCGAATTTTCCTCTTCAAGGTACTGCTGCTACATGGTGAGGAAGCAATTAAGCTTTATGTTACCCAGGCAACATAGTAAGTGAGATCTGAATACTGTGTATCTTCCACTGAAGAGACCTACACTTTAAAATACAGTTTTACATGTAAATCTTATAGAATAATTTCAATTTCCATTGTTGCTTTTCCTTCTTTTTAGTCTGGCAAAATAAATCAGGGAGGGCATGTAGGCTTGCCAACAGGCCTGGAGAAAAATGTGTTGTCCCTTTAATAGAAGTGTAATGGGTTGTTATTTACCAGCGGGTCTCATTTAGTTCCATGCCATGAAAAACTTCAGCTGCCCACTTCCACATGTTGACATTTTTCTCCAGTCCTGTTGGCTACACTAATGACAGTGAATGCCAGTTCTGTAGACTGCAACCACAAGAACAGAATTTCATGCCATTGCCCATATTACTTATCTAGCATATAATTTATAGTCTTCCTGACAGCAAGGCAGAGCAAGTAGTCAGCTATCCTAAGTCTGATCTCTGGCATTTCCAGGTCTCACCTTGAATCCCCTGGGAGCTCTAGTTAAAGCCAGTACTCAGTGGTAGAGTACATGCTTTGCATGAGCAAATCCCTATATTTAATCCCAGGCATTGCCAGTTAAAAAGAAAACCAGGTAGCAGAGCTTGGGAGGACTAAAGGCTGGGAGAATCACAGCTCACTGGAATAGAGAGTATTTGGTTTAAGACTGCTACAGGTTTTACTGGTCTTCCTTCTATGGCTTGAACAACAAACTGGCATGCAGAACTTTAGCAAGTTAATCTTTCCTCACAATTTATGCCAGGAAAAGCTTCGCATAGTCAGATACAAATGAGAATGAAGCCCCATCAGTCTTTATATCTAGGTGAGGAGGAGGGAGGGTGTTACAAAAAAGGTCCAGTTGGAGTCAGGATTCAGAGGTACAATAAAAAACAAATCAGCTTGATTAGAGCAAAGAGATAGGCATACAGATGGGGAATGTAGAAAATTTACTAATGAGATAGTGTCATGTAGCCACTAAAGGCGCAGGACAAGGGCCAATTTAAAAAAAAACAGTGGCAGTGCTTGCTGGCCTAGAAAAGCCAAAAATCCACCTCAGAGAACATATAATTGGACATACGTTTATCTACTGGAAAGTAGGCTTAAGACCAGCAGTCTTGAACTATACATCTATAAATGCTATTACCAGACCCTTAAGCCACCCATTCCCCATGTTTTTGTTAAAAAATAAAACAGGGCCATATATGATAAAAGTGTCCTTAGCCACTGCAAAACTCCGGCACACCTTTGTAAGGCTAACACATGGCAGTTCACTGTCACTATCCAGAGCTCTACAGCTTGGTTCTGCTTGTGTTTTTGATTGCAATAAATGTGCTGCTCTTAAAGCAGCTCAGGAGCCACATGGGTATACAGGGAAAGTGGAAACGCAAGAGGTAGGTTCTAGGTGAGCAATTCTAGTTGCTTAAGGTATCCCTGCAGAGCGTGAAATAGGGTCAGAGGAAATTAAAAAGCAAGAGCTATATGTGCTGGCACAAGGGTTTGTTCCACCTCCTTTCAACTGCAATGATTGCCTGCCAAAAGAAATCTGCTGGGATTGAGATAGATAATTGGTCATCCTTAGAGATGACTAATAACCAGTTTTCTCCTAACTGCCGGCAAGGATAGAGTGAGAGCTGTCATGTAGCATGTATGCTGGCAACAGGCTGAAACAGGATATTACATTAAGCTCTTGGAGCAAAAGAAGGTGAGACACTGAAATAACAGCTGGGCTGATGTTTGCCTGTTATTCTAAAGGTATGCTTCCAGATACAACATGCTGTTCAAATGAAAGCAATAAAATCAGTATTGGTTTGTATGCAGGGCATTAAGTTTTGGTTCTCCCCTCCACTTCAATTCATGGCGCTAAGTTCTGCATGTTGTCTTTAGACAAGCTGGATTCCTTTGTAAATCAAGTAAGAAGGATTTAGTCCCTGCCTGCTTAATACAGTATATATGGATTAAATATTCAGAACTGGCAAATGGAAGTGAAGGATTAACCCATTCCGGAGGGGAGATACAAACCCTCTGCCTCCACTGTAGCAGTTGGCCCATGAAGTACTTCGATGGATAACATCTATTGACTGTTTATTGATACACATCAAGTTAGTTGTATTGTCGAAGGCTTTCACGGCCGGAGAACGATGGTTGTTGTGGGTTTTCCGGGCTGTACTGCCGTGGTCTTGGCATTGTAGTTCCTGACGTTTCGCCAGCAGCTGTGGCTGGCATCTTCAGAGGTGTAGCACCAAAAGAGAGATCTCTCTTTTGGTGCTACACCTCTGAAGATGCCAGCCACAGCTGCTGGCGAAACGTCAGGAACTACAATGCCAAGACCACGGCAATACAGCCCGGAAAACCCACAACAACCATCAAGTTAGTTGTTTGGTCTTGCCCTATTTCCCCAGTGACAGCACTTTCAAGGATTTAATCCACATATTTTATCCTTTGATCCTGTACAGATCCTCCAAACTCTCTATCAGATTGGACGTCTAACATATAGCAAGAAAGGGCTGGAGGAGGGAAATAGAAGGGATGTTTCAGAGCATGCTGGAGGCGTCTCTATCTTGCAGTTTGTGGAATCTTAAAAGGAAGTAGATGGTGTGTTACAGAGTCAGACTTAATTGGATTAAAGGGTGCCGAGTACAAAACAGGTTTCAAGATGCACCGAATAAGGCAGGGTCAGAGAAGTCACTATTCCTTTGAGAAAGAAGGCAGCAAAAAAGGCAGCAGCTAACCAGATGTTTCCCTCTGGCCCTGTCTTTCTGCTTGTCTTATAAGGGGCCTGATTAGTGATACAATCTCTAATCAGGCCCCTTATAAGACAGGCAGAAAGAACTGCAGTAGTCCTGTTAACAAAGCTTGAGATTAACTTTAGGTAATGCACTAGGTTAAGTGTCACTAGAAGTCAAATTTCAAAAAGGCAATTCACTTGTTGTCCTTTTCCCCATCAACATTTCTTGGGCAGTACACTAGGTTTCTCTATTTTCATCATAACCCTTTGCAAACATAGTCACACATCCAGAAATATTACATTGCGTTCCTCAGAACACAAATTCTAAAGCAAAGCTGACATTATATGTAAGAGAATCAGAGCTCTCTGTGTTCATCTATTGTTACTTTGCAAAAGTATCGTCAGTGCTGCAACCTCTTGAGAGTAAAGATTTTAAGAATGAAGTCATTCGGACTGTAAGGTTGTTCAGAGAATGAAAAACATTGTTGCCTGCTTTGCCAAGCACTTTGCACCCACTTTGGTGCTCGATATAATTAAACTTAAACCCATATCTTTCCAAGCCTGTTCTTCTAGCATTTCAGCAGCCAGCATTCAGCATCCTTGGGTGCGTCTGACATGCTGCTGCTTTTATCCTCAGACAAGTGACAAAGGATCCAATCTAAAATGTCCTTCTCAGGGGCACATTTTGCAAGACAAGATTAATAGGTACATGTATGGTGTGATGTAACCCTTGTTGCAAACAGCCAATGACAGCATGATTTAAGCACAACTTCTAAACTATATAGTTCTGTGATATGACAATCCACTCCTAACTGCGAGCCAACAAGGAAAGACATCATGTTCTAGGAATGTTGCAGAAGCTGCTGCATATACTGTTTTCTTTGTTGACTTGTTTTTCTTCTTCCCTGCCCCTTTTAATTTCATGAAGGAAGGCCCAGTTCCAAAAGGCAAGAAAACATAGTGAGATCTTGCTTCTGTTTTCCCTGAAGGCCGAGAAATCAGATTTCAAAAATGTGCTCAGTGGGAGTTCGGTGGGAAAAGCTCTCTCATAGCTCAATTTTAGTCCTTAGTAGTAAAAAGAAGAAAGGAATAAGATCCCACATACATATTTTCTATTCTCTTCCTCCACCCGCCCACAACTCTTCAAAGCAGGTATGCTATATATTTCCACACATGTGTAAGAAAAAGGCCAGCTACTGTTTTCAGTCAAAAATCATCTTTAAGAGGCAGCATGCTCTTTTTCAGCAGGAACTGGAACAGTATTAGACTTTAATTGATATTGCTGAATGTAAGGATATACCAAACTGAAAATAGTCTGCGTTACAATAGAACCTAAGGGTCAGCTCATACCTCATATGACAGATTATGTAGCTGCATCTTCACTTTGAAAGGAATACATGTCAATAAAGGCACAATGGAAATGGATTTCTGTATTTAAAGACATGCATTTCCTGTCAAGTATCACATTGTTTATCAGGTGCAAGCAGGAAACCTAGCTGCAATGTAGAATGTGAGTTTGCTAAAGTGGTAGGTCAGATACTCCACAGTTCCATTCCAATGGCTGCCACGGCTATCCAAGAACGTTAAAAAGTTTAAGCAAGCTGGAACAAATTTTAAGTCATTGTGGATTTTTAAGAGAGACGTTTCACTGGGTTCATCTATCGAAATAACAGGAGAGGTGGCGAGTCTATGTCTGAACTTTTCTACTTACAGAAGAAAAGTTACTAAACAGAGAAAAGTTACTAAACAGAGAAAAGTAGCACATAAGGGAGAAGTCAATGCTAGAGTCCTTCACCGTACATCTAATTTTCCATATGCAGGTATATAGATAGTACCAGGGCTCATTTGGAGGGGGAACGCACCGGAACACAGTTCCGGCAGTTCCCCAAAGAGGTAACGTGTCAGGTGGCCCCGCCCACCTGACTCTCGGCCATTTTGGGCCTGTTTCATCCTGGATTGGGGCCAAAACAGCCCAGATCATGCCTCTGACGGGTGGTGGATCACTCTCCCGCTCATCAGCGGCCTGATCCTGACCATTTTGGGCCCCCTTTCAGCCATTTTGGGCCCAATTTCGGCCCGGAATGGCCAGGATTGGGTCCAAAACAGTCAGGATAAGTGACGTTAAGGGGTGTGGCATATGCAAATCAGTTATGCCAATGACACATTTCCAGTGATGTCAAGGGGCGTGGCATATGCTCATGAGTTATGCTAATGAGTTCCTCCAGCTCTTTTTCTACAAAATGACCCCTGAATAGTACAGTATTAGTCAGGAAATCTCTCCATCTGCAGTATGAAGTGATTCAAAGAGTACCAGTTTGTCCACCTGATCTGCTATTTGTCTAAATAAATCCACTGTTGAGGAAGGGGAGGGGGGACAGTGTAAGGATGAGGCCAAGAAGCCTTATTTACTAACCTAAAAGGAAGGTGGACTTTCAGATTTATAAACAGGTTGGGGGTTATTAATTACCTCTCTGTTTGGGTGGGGGAAACTATTCAGTGCACGTGCAACTGGTTTCAAAAGGTCACAAGTTTTTGTGGAAAATTTCATCATTGGATCATCTTTGCTCTCAAAACACATTTTGTATTAGCTGTATTGAAGTTTCATCAGAAGATGAATCTTTTATTTAAAAATACATTATTCTTTAAAAGAAAATAAACAATGGGCAGCCACTGAAGACTAGTCTCTTCTAGATCAGTAGTCCTATATAAACCACTTGATATTTAAGGAGTTGGCAAATATGGTGTTATGTTTTATCGTGTACGTTTTGTATTTTATTTCTGCTAATTAAGGTGGGGTTTTGAATGTATGATTTATTGTGGTTAAAATTCAGGCCTCTGAAACAAGAACAAGGGGAGGGTTGGATGGGTGAGTGAAGTCTGCTATGATTGGTTGATAGTTGTACCTTAGAGTGAGCAGAGTGAGCTGCAAGTTTTATAGAGGGGTTCTGAAGGAAAGAGTTCAGTGCATTGTTCAAGTTTGGTTGTGACCTGTTCTGGGGAGAAGAGGGAGAAAGAGTGAGGTGATGTAATCTGAGGGAAGTCTGTGGGTTCTTTTCTTTGTAGATATTATTAGCCTAAGTGATAACTGGGGAAATAAGTCTTTGTGACTGAGTGTTTAATATATTTGAAGATCTGTACCTATCCTGAAACCATTATGCTTATGTACAACTCTGAAACCATTATGCATATGTACTTCCACTTGCATGAGCTCACCATTCTGTCATTCTACCAAATATAACTAAGTCTTCCTATTCTTTGGGTTAAACTGAGACGTCTAAGGAGAGCAAAAATCATTTGGGAACACTAAAGAAAGCAGTGAGGCAGAATAATACCGGTCATTTCAGAGCCTTGTAGAGAGGTGCCATTACAGGTGTTACAGTAGTCTCTTAAAGTAAGCAGAACACCACAGATGGGAAGGTGGTGAGTGATAACATCGCTTACATTTTGCCTATTCCTACACCTGCTTGCCAAATTAATTTTCAATCAAGTTAAGATTTCAGACAAGAGAAAACATACTCGAGTAGAATAATTGTGTCATAAATGGCAGCAGTGCTTTCATTTAAGTGAGCTTATAGGCAAGTCAGAGGGAGCAATCCTAAGCAGGTCAAGTCAGGAGTAAGTTCCATCTTATTCAATGGGGCTTACTCCCAGGAAAGTGACCTTAGGATTGCACCCTGAATGTTGGGTGGTGACACAACCCCTGCAACATTGAGAAAAGCTTATAAATTCAAGAGATGGCTGCTTTCCATAAAGTCTTAAACATCTTCCCACAAATCTTATGTGCTTTCATAGCTGCTTATGTTAAAATTTTCCCCAAGGGCACATGAGCCTAAACCTGCTATCTCAGCTGTTAAATAAAGACATATTAAAAGAAACCACAACTAAACCTAAGAATCAGCAGCTTAGGGATGAAGCCTTGCAGCTGCGGAACACAGTTTTTATTTTGAGCAACTCTTTCAAAAATTAGGAAAAGGCAGGTGGAAATGATATGGCTCAGACACCAAACTCACAGGTCTTTGCAAATATCTTCATGCAGAACTCAATCTAGCCAGCTCTACACAAAATGCACCATAATAAACAATGCTGCAATCATGACAGCACTTAGGAGCAAAACCATATCTATGTATAATGGGAAGGGGAGGGAGATCTCCTGTTTGGTAAGGTCCCCCCTCCCCATATAAAAAGAAACACAGTTAACTTTCTGCTTCTAAAATGATAATAGCAACTCTGAAATTCTGGAGCAACTTCACCACTCTTGTCATGAAAATGAATGCTCTTTGGAGCTCTTTGGTTGTTTTTGTTACATGTGATCTTCCTGCAACATATGACATTCCCCATTTTATGTTTAGTATCTGAATGGACTCATCTATTTCAAGTGTAACACAAAAGTGTATCCTTAGTCAGCAAGCATCCTTATCCCAGTGGACTTAGACTACTAAAACCGATATTGAAGAGCCAGCTCTATGCTGTCCCTTAAGGTGTCAGCCACATGTACTTTTGTTCCTCAGTAAGCTTTAAAGATGCAGACGGGAAAAGTACAATCTTCCTTCAGTCTCTCATCTTGCAGGCATTGAATTGCCAAATGATTTATTCATGTCATTTTGGTTTACATGTAAGGGCTGACTCTCATGACCACTGGTAGAATGGCAGCTGCCACTCTGGCTGAATTCAGCCTGCTGCTAGCATGTGAGAAGGCAGTTTTGTGTACGTACTGTCTTGCAGACAGGCCAATCAATGTAGACAGAATTCTGGTCATAAAACTGGCCTGTACATAGCCACCTCTGTACATGCTTCCAGCATGAAATACACCAGTATAAATGAGTTGGGAAAAATTAAGCCCTGGCCTGAATTATTTATTTATTTAGATTTATATTCCACTCACCCTGCGAGCAGGCTCAGAGCAGATTACAAACAGAAGATATAAGATCAAACAGGGTAGCATAATAATATAAAAACATCAGTATAACATTCATTTTAAACAGCAGTGCACATATTGCACAACTCTCCAGAATCAACAAAGTGGCATGGCAGAGGAACAACATGGGAGGCTCTTCTGCCTTGGTAAATGGCAAATATTTCAGAAAGTCATCAGGTCTTCTGTTTAAGAAAGAGTAGTTAGTATGTTTGTCCTACATCACTTACAGGGGATGCATCAGTGCCAGGCAAGTACGTAAGCATCCTGAAGGCAACAGAGCTGTTATTACCTGTACATGATACTCTACTGATAGCTCACAGCTAGACGATGGATGGTGCTGAGCAGCAAGAGATACAGAAACTGTTGAAAGCAGTGGCTTGATTCTGAATTTTGTTCACAAACCCAAAGGACTGGGATCATGCTGCAGGAGCCATCCCAAACTAAGCTCCTAAGAACACAGACCTAAAATAGGAAACCATTTGGCTTTCAGGAAGACTTAGCATACAGTCCTAAGAGCGACCTACAGAAAAGAGATCTTGTTGTATCAACATTTGTGATTATTCTGGCATTCATTTCAAAACAAACACATTTGTGATCTCTTCTTTCCAGATATTATCACAAAAGTTGAGTAACAATGCAGATTTTCTTGGGATAATGTCTGACCACGGACAAAAGTACATTCAATATTATGTAAATAGTAGCTTGCTAAACTAGTCCGAAGTGAAGCCATAGTTCAAAGGGAATCTGGCACTGGGAGAATCAGACATAAGGGGCATCCAGACAAACCATGGAAACATTAATGATGAGGATCGGTACTGCTGAAAATTGAGGAGGAGGTGACAGAGGCAAGCATCCTAAATAAGAATTTAGAATCGAAAAGTTGTGCAGTGCATATCTGCAGGGAATCCAGAATAGAACTAAAGGGCAGGATGCAGGCCTAGGAGGGAACACTTGGCATATAGGAAAATCAGGAGCAAAGGCCTCAAAAGCAACTGAAAAGGGAAGCTACTAGCTGAACAAACATCTTCCAGCTGGCTAGTTTACAGTACTCTACCTTATGAGAAGCAAGTGTCATTTATCTGTTTTGGAGAAAGGCCACAAGACCACGCACACCAATTCCTCTATGTATATGTGTACGAGGTGTTCCATTCATGCAAAAATGAATAAGCAAAGGTACATGTGAAAATTCTTTAAAAATCTATCCTGTGAAATTTCAAAGGTTTCATTCAATGAGGGAAAGCTGAAGCATTGATTCATAAATAAATTTGCTAACTCAGATTCATTGGCCATTTCCTTAAGTCACAGCAACCCAAACCATAAACCAATGAATTTGGCAAGAGAGTATATGGACAGATTGGAAGTGAACTCCCAGTATGTACAAGCTGATCGTTTATAAAGCTAGCCAGAGTATAGATCATAGAGGAACACCTACACACGAACAGCAAATATCAATGCTGGTGCATGAAAATTCAGACATTCATAACTTGGTACAGGCAAAATGTTTTTTCCATTGCACCATCTTTAATATTAACAATAAAAAAATTTGGATCCTAAGTAACATTGGGAATCTTTACCTTGCCATATTCTAAGCACAATCTGTCACCTATGAATCTTATTAACAGTCTGATCAGAAAAGAAATCTGATTCCTAAATGTGTTTTTAAACTTTGTGTGTGAGTCTGTCCCTGAAAGAATTTCTGGACTAGTACCATCTCTTCAGCTTCATTTTCTCCCAATGAAATGCAATTTTCAGCACCTTTATGCTACTCCTGACCTGTACACAAGTCTGTTAGCATTTCTCTTTTGAGCCACAGAATCTGTTTCATTTCAAGTTCTTGGCATCATCTAATGAATGTGCAAAACAGGACAACTCTGTTGTAGGCAAAGATTAGCTTGAGAAATGGATTCTCAGCTATGATCAGCATAAGAATCTAAAAGTTCTCATAGAAACATCAAAAGACCACCATAAGCGGCATTGGTCATGCAAATGCTCCAGCACTTAAGTTCTTTAATACATTAAAAATCAGAAAGCGTCTGTTAGCATGCTAGGCTCAGAGACTGGATCGGTTTTGATGCAAGCTCTTAGGAGCCGCTGATTATGGTACAGGAAGGGGAACTCCCATGAAACTTTCCCATTATTTCCCCGTTGTCACCTCCCCCTTTTCATTGTTGAGCTGTCTTAGAGTAGTGGTCTAGGAGGGAGGAAAGAGCTACAATCAAATGTTCCGGATACTCCCATATGAATATTGAGGAGAGGGCTAGAATTGGAAACTTTCATTTATTTATTTATTTGAAACATTTATATGCTGCTTTTCCACCCAAATATGGTTCCCACGGTGGTAAACATTAAAAAATAACAATTTGAAAAAGCGTATTAACAACATCTAAACTAGTATTAAAAAGATTCAATAAATATAGATGCATACAACACTAAGATCAGGGAGAAACACCAATAACAGTTATTGGGGGGCGGGGGTGCCTGACAAAATTAAAAAGTCATCACCTGCCGGTGGAAGACAGTAATAGAGGAGGAGAGATTACTTTTCCTCAGGAGGGAGTCCAAAATTTTGATGCCACCATGACTGAGAAGGCCCTTTTTTAGGTTGCTACCTGTTTAGCTGCATATAGCAGAGGCACCCAAAGCAGGACCTCCAAAGATGACTGGAGCAATGGGTAGGTACATATGGGAGAAGGTGACCTTAAGATATGCTGGTCCCAAAGTACAGGATTTTAAACGTCAGTACCAGCAACTTGAATTGGACCTGGAAACAGACTGGTAACCAGTGCATATGGAACAAGACTGTAGTAATATGATCCCTAAAACCCACTTCAATCATCATTCTGGCCACAGCATTCTGTACCAGCTGAAGCTTCTGGACAATCTTCAAGGGCAACTCCACATAGAGGACATTACAGTAGTCTGATCTAGATGTCACCAGGACATGTACTACAGTGGCAAGATCTTTCCTGCCCAGGAAGGGCTGCAGCTGGCTCAGCTGGTGAAAGGCAGCCCTGGCAACCGCTGTCACTAGTTTATCCTATCCAACAAGAGTCCTGAGTCCAGGAGCACCCCAAAGCTACGAACCTGCTCCTTTAGGCAGAGTACAATCCCATCCAGGAGAATCTGCATGGGGAAGATGTTCTAAAGTTTTGGTGCCATGAATAAGAACTTACAAAACTTCTTGTTCCTTCCTCAAAATTAGACCACTGCCTGGTGTGCTTTGCACAGTGGTCCACTGAGAAGTGATGAGTTGGCAGTAAAGGCTAATTAAATCACTTATGACTTGGACTCAGTTCGAATGGGACACATATCATATGGAAGCAATGTTTCCATATAGGAAAGCAAATTTAAAAAGCATGAAGAGGGTCAAATATACTTGCATGTGACTATTCCACTGTGTGCAAACACACTGAGCCCTAATTGGCAGTGACCATCCATTTAATAAAAACGTTTATATACTCTGAAACAGATCTTTATGCATTCCTCACAAACTGATCTATATCTGGTCTGCATGCTTTCCCCTAAATATCCATAGTAACTATATAATGAACTAATCAAGATTGACATATCCCTAGTTTCATTAAAGAATTCTAAATATATACTTGGTGGGATTGCAGTGTTTATCATGGTTAATTTGCTTATTAATGAAATTAAATATCTGTGCAAAGGAGACACCCCCTGAGGGTTTATGAGAACAACTGGAGCAAAGAAGAACAAAAGAAAGACCAGTCATTTCTGGCACACAATAATACTGCCATCTAGGGAGATGATGGTTCCTGCAAAAGGCCTGGCCATTCCATTGTAACAGTTTCCTCTTCTTCTGCTCCTTAGGAAATGTTCTAAGAATAGAAAGCTGCACACAGACATAATGTGTACTTTTGGCCCCAGGAACAGATACATTTAAAAATAGGGAGGCACCTCACAAAAGGAAGCCTGTGTATCAAGGTGCTAAGGGGGGACAAGAGAACGTCAGCCTCACTTGATCTTTAATGGAAGGAATCTATCCAAAACCACCCTGCAGGAAAAAAAGAATATTTTTGGAAAACACTATAATAAACCTTAAATATCACACAATGTCATATTCTATGTGAAACTCCTGCTTGATTACTCATCTATCTGTCCTACAGGCCCTAACCACTGATGCAAACCTCGATTCCTCTAATGTTGCTTCCACTTGCTCCGCATTCCCACCGCATTCCCACTGTTTTTATTTTAGGTTCTATACAACACTGGCATGCTTCTGCCAAACCTGCTTTGGCACTTTTTTCCTGAAAGATCATTCCAAAGTGGTTTTGGGGAAATTCTGGATAGAAAAATATGGGTTTCCATACCTTCTCACCCACATCTGGTACCACACCCAATACTGTTTCTTCCCACCACCACCATCAGCAGCTTTGTAATATTTTTAAAAATGATCGGTGGTACGTATACGTCTGTAGTATTAAAACACTACGGCAATAGATCTATTGCTGATAATATTTAAATTCCAGTAAAAAGGCCTCTGAAGGTGGTGGTGGGAAATGGTGAACCGAAAGGGAAAACATCAAGAAAATCTTTGTGCAGAGAGACTGTTGCCATTAGGAATGCCTTTGCGTTTCCAAGAACAATGAGGGAAACAGGAAAATCTTCTCTGTGCCAAAGCAACCTAATGCATTGCTCTTGGTGCATAAATTGCATACAACCTAGCCATATCTTAAGAAATAAATCTCACTTATAAAGAGGAAGTGATCAGGAGCCACACACACCCCTCCCGAACTTTATCAGAAAATGCCCTTGGATATTGCAACAGGATAGTGTGATATAAAAAGGCTCATGACCTTTAAGAATGTGCACAGACCTGACTAGCGGGATATCCCTTGTTGGATAAGTATACAAGCCAGATTTAAAATAGTTCAAGCAGTTTGGACAATAAGATGCTTACTGTTGAAGGCAGGGCAGTCATGTATATGTATCCATTTGTGAGTTAGCATGAAAAAGGAAGAAGGCTAAATTGCAAAATTTGATACACCCCATAGAAATAATTTGGGCTAGGGATCAACCTGGAGGATTTATTCAGAGCAATGAATAACAGTGTCCCTCTAGGTTTTCACAATAACTAGGCAGGAATAAAACCCGTCGCTGCACTTCACGTTTTAGCGTTTATTTAAGGATTAATCAGGAAAATTATCCTGATTTTCCTCACTCAGTCTAGCACTCCATTTTTTAGACTCTAACCTTCTTTGCACTATCATCTTGCAACACACCACTCTCTGTTTGAGGTTAATACATATTTTACTCATGACATTTTAATTAAAACTACTGTGGATCAAAGAGTGTTCAAATGATACATTTTCACATTTTCAGAACTATTAACTGCATGCAATATGCATCTTTCCCACTCTGGTACATTTGTTGCCATCTGTACTCTTTATACATCTCTTATGTATGAAGGAGTACTGAAAGTAGCTTTTAAAAACTGACTGAAAAAGCAAACAAGCAAACCTCACCCTTAGATTCAGTTGTCCTAGAAAAATCTAACATGCATGCATAGCAAAAAGGAAATTATGCCTTTGATATGTAAGCATGACAAGATAACTTTATTATTTTGCATCGTTTACAGCTCTTACCAAAGCTATACAACATACCACCAACATATTCTGCAATATACAGGGCTTTTTTCCAGCTGGAACATGGTGGAACGGAGTTCCGGCACCTCTTGAAAATGGTCACATGGCCAGTGGCCCCGCCCCCTGATCTCCGGACAGAGGGGAGTTTAGATTGCCCTCCGTGCCGCAGTGGCACAGAGGGCAATCTAAACTCCCCTCTGTCCGGAGATCAGGCGGTGGGGCCACCAGCCATGTGACCATTTTCACCAAGGGCAATTTAAACTTTAAAAAACTCTCCCCTTGTTCCAGATGACCCAAAGTGACGTCATTGTGTGGTCCTGTGCTGGCAACCCACTGAGTTCCACCACCTCTTTTCCCAGAAAAAAAGCCCTGGCAATATATATGTAACTTGTGATGCATGGAAGGTTATTCTCTGATTCACAGCGTCATTTGCTCTAGGGTGATGGTCATATATCTTTTATTTACTCTGTAATATGTCTGCAGCTCATAATCTCAGACTTGCAACTTCGGGAGTACAACCGTTAAAGGCTTGCTGTTGAGAGAAATACAATTGTACAAAGGTTTCTTGCAAGTAAGCATATGCTTATTCCCCTTTAACAGATGGATAATGTATGCACAGCACAGGAGTATAATTACACTATCTCAGCAGCGGTGATGGTTATTAAGGTGCATTTTGCTTGCACTTCTATATAGAATGACTCACCAGCCTGCTGTGCCTTCATTGTACTGTGGCTTCCTGGTGCACTAAAGCCTGTCAAACGTCTTTGGCATAAAATGTACCCTGTGTGGAGAATTCTTTTATAAAAGACAATTTAAGCCTTCATTTGTGGTGCTCATACTGGTGAAAGATTCTAGATTGACAGGTCTGGAGGCTGATGTACATTCTATGAAATCTGGTTGTATAACTTTCCAAGTGGGGCCTCACACCTGTCATGACTAATAGGCTACCTTTAAGGAACAAAAAGGGAACTAGTCTCTCTGATCTAAGACTTCTTAGTGATGTTAATTTTACCAGTCAAATAATAAATGCCTGATCGGTTGTGTGTCTGGGTAGGGAGAGGTTTACAGATGATTCACTAGAACCATCATTACCATTTGCTTCTTATAAGAGCTATGAGATAACAACTACCACATATCACCAAACACAAATGAGTCCAATGCATGCCGAGATGATCCTGACCAAAATTTTCTGTTTACTGCTATTAATCGACTCTTCATGCTCTTATTTTAGATCTCAACCCACTATCCTTGTTAATATTCAAAACACTTACAAGACAGAACAGCCCTGCTGACCTGTGGGCCCTGCTCGGTTTTGGCCATCTGAGGCACCTAGGCACCACCAGTCGCCCTGAGTCTCTGCCCTGCATCACACCGCGCTCTCTGCTTGCCTGACTCTCAGAGGGGTTATTGCATGCTTCTCCTTCGGTTCAATCTTAAAATTGTGTAATCCCTCGGTAGTCATTACTTTGGCCTTCTTGATGTTCAGCTGTAATCCTGCTTTAGCACTTTCTCCTTTAACCTTCATCATTAGTCGTTTCAAGTCTTCACTACTTTCTGACAATAATGTTGTCTTCTGAATATCTCAAATATGCAGCTCCTTCCTCCAGATGAAATCAGACAAAAAGGACCCCTGTTGCTCCATGCCAAAGGATTTTATCTCTGCCCACCCCCTCCATGAGTCAAAATTCTTCTTTCTGGGATTACCGGGAAGATTCTATCTAGCCCCCTACCTTCCAAGTCTCTGTCATCTTTGAGATGTCAGATTCCAGCCAAAGTTGGGTGCTAACGGTTACAGAATTCAAGACCACCTGATTATTATTACCAATAATAATCACCTATTATTATTACCAATAATAATATCTGTGATATGCACTAAGCACTTTATAGGTCTGGTGAGGGAGACTGTATAATGATTGTGAATGAATTGAATGGCAATTAATAACACTTAATGTATGATTAATACTTTGTATGAAACTGACTTGGAGTAGCTTTATTTCATTAGGAGGTCTTGAATTCTGTAACTGTTAGCAATTGTCAGGACCCTCCCTGTTTTTGTTACAAAGTTGTGTGCTAGCCATTCTACTGTCTTCAGCCAGAAGGGCCACTTGTACCCAGCTTTGATGGCTGGGTACTTACTTGTCAGAGTACTTGGCAGAAAATACTTGGGAGCAGTTGACTTCTTCCTTCATGCCTGTCTTCTGCTAACCACAAAGAACAACTTTTAAAAGCAAGTGTGAGGTTTCTGCCAAGTTCAAACCTCAAAACAAACTGCATTTCTCAACAACTTACCTAAACAACCTCACTGAATGCAGTACAAATAAATGGCTCTTGCCTAGGTGCAGAAAGAATGCCATGAAGGCACTACAGGTCATTCAGCACCAGGTTACCTCATTCCCTGTTTAACTGAACTGCTGTCTGCTTCCTCCACCACTCTATTAGAAAACATTTATGTCTTTACTTCATTTATTGTCCACCTTTCTTGCTGAGACTCAAGGCAAATTGCAGAATAACAATGTTAGAAAGGCTGGTATAATACATACAATCAACAATGCAATAAAATAGATTAAACCGTTAAGCAATAAACAACAGGATAAAATTGGATTATACCATTAGCGAAAAACGCAATAAAAACAGTCAGTATAATATATTTTATATCCTATGTCAGTCAGTCATTCTGTTATTCTGGGTTGTTCCTATTTACTTATTTAGAAACAGTATTTGCTGCTTCTCCAGAGAACCTGCTTCTAGGAACATGTACAGTTTAATATTAAAATGTCTTTAAAAATTCTCCTTCTAATGCTAATGTCTATACTTCCCACTTGATTGGCCAAGAATTAGCTAAGTGAATATCTGCATCATTCCTAGAAGTCAGCCTCATAGGATTCCCTGCTGAATGCTACATATGAGGCAGCCTTTCACTACTAGTTGCAGTACCCATACTGGTCATTCTCGACTCAAAGCAGCATACAAAAACCAGAAAATATAATTTAGACAAAGAAAAAATATAGCACAACTCCAACTCATAGGCTGGTCCTGGGTCCAGATGGGGATCCGTTAGTCCTATTTGCAGCACATTGCATGTACTGTGTGTTTGTTACAAACAGTAGTGCCACTGCATTAATCAGTAACAATGTTCTTGGCATTCTGAGGAGCAATTTTTCTGTCCTTATCCTCGGCTCCTGCCTTGTTTTACCACAGTTTAATCTCATTTGAGTTTCTCTACACAAGACGTCAGGGCGTATATCTGTCAAGTGTAGGACTCGGCATCGCAATGTTAGCTGGGAAGTGTAGTTTTGAAAGACAGAACCAGGGGAGATCATTTAGGAAGGGGCAGATTCTCTCACAGTCCTCCGCTGTCTCTGGTATGCCAGACAGTCTCTCCTTCGGGAGTCTTTGCCCTTCTGCCCTGCTCAAAACTTTGACTTAACCGAGCCTCGGCAGGGCAAAGGCTCTGGAAGGGGAGACAGTTCAGCACATCAGAGGCAGCGGAGAACTGTGAGCTAATTTGTCCCCTCCAGAGCACTCTCTGCTGGCTCTGTCATTAAAAAGTACTCTTCATGCATAACATTGAGTCTCCCGACATGTGAAGAACACATGTCAAAAGTATTGTGTAGGGAGACTCATTGTTTCCTCAACCCCATGGTTTCTCCCTCTGGTGAGCATGGCCACTTTTTGTGTAGAGCTAAATCCTGCTCTCCTCTTTTCATGTCTGAATCTTTCTGTAAGAACATTTTAAACAAGCACTATAACTCACCAGCGAATACATTGATGCATTGTCCCATAGACGATACATGCCTTTACCTGTCAGCTGTGATAGAATGATACCTTTCTACAATTATCACAAGAATTTTATTTTGGAATGACCCCTTTGATGGGCTAAGCTTGCCTACAGAGTACAGCCTCACCTGTTGTAGCATCTATGGCTATGTGTGAATACAACCATCTGTTCACAAGAGGTTACTCCTGAATGAAGAAAGCCTTATGTAAACAAAGGAACACAAATCTGAGCAGGGAAAAGGTAAACTTAAAGGAGATGTTTTGAGCACATCCTTAGGATCTTTATAGAATACAAGCAAATTCCCACAGCTCTGTCCTCTATGTTGGCCAGCATGTGGATTATATTCCTGTATTTACATGCTGTGCATAGTTTCATGCATTCAGATTGTAACTGAGCTTGTCCAGGTTGGAGAGCACATGATACAGCTACCTTGCTGAAGTGAAAAGATCTGGCTCTAGTCAGCATCCAGAAGACAGACTTCCTGGGGAAGCTGCATGTATGCTGTCTTGAGTTCCATGATGGAAGAAAGGTAGAACATAAAATGTAATAAATAAAATGTCCTGTATTATTTTAAAGGATGGTAGCAATCCGAGCATACTTCAAAGTCTCACAAATTTTTATTGCAGCCTTTTAGAATTTGATGAGGGACGCTTTTAAATGGTTGGTTTTGTTAATTTTGATTCCTTGCAATTTTATTGTGTGTTAATCCTGTGTTATTTTATTCTTGTTGTGAGCTGCCCTGAGCTGGTTCATGGGGAGGGCAGGATATAAATATGATAAAATAAAATAAAGACTGGTTCAAGATGCCAAAATCTACTGACAAAAACATGTGCTTACTCCTGTACATAAAAAACCTTTGTGTACATTGACCCTTAGGCTTAAAAAAAAGCATTACAAGAACTGATTAAAAGAGCTATTAAGATAGATAATAAATAATAAACTATTCACACTGTTCACAAGAGAGGATCTAACTTGTCTGGATTGTGGACACAGTTTTTTATCCCTGAACATATAAAATTAACTTAGCCTTTTTATTTAGCTACAACCACAAGCAGCAAAAAGCTCAGAAAGATCACCAAAGACATGGAAGCCAGTCTGTTCCGGGTGTATTATTCACCTTGCTGTTATCTGGAATTCATTCCAATCTAGCTTTATAAGTCAAACATTGCCTTTTAAACACACTGGCTCCAGCAACCTCTGGGCTCAAGGGTTGGTGGTAATACCAGCAGTAATAGAAATAGATGCAGGTTTGCACAATGTAGCAGCGTGAAACTCGGTCTGTGAAGACAGGATACTTGTGCCCTTTATAGACAGCAGACTCCCTGGAGCACACAGTGGCTGCTTTGATATGTGGTAAGTATTTCAGATAGAACGGAGGTCAAAAGGGGAGGAACATAGATGCTGCCAGGTTTATGATTTCTAGGATGAGGATGGTATCCAAGAATAGTCCACTTCTCTTCCCAGGATCAAAGAAAAAGAAATCAAAGAGCTACAAAGGACAAAAAGTGCTTTACTTTAAAAGCATACAACAATTATTATAATTACTCTGATACATTTCACAATGAAAAGAATCTAAAATTCATACAAAGACAGTGGGATACAGATATCACCCAGATGCAAAAGATGTGTGGTAAAATTCTGGCTAGCACTTGACAGGATGGTAAAGGAGTCTTTCACATGCCTCATCCTCTCCATAGGAGCTGTTTTTCTTATGTTCATCCTGCAAGGATGGAGGCAATATATAAATACTAGCAAGCCACCACATGGGCAGGGCTGATCCTGTGGATCTTTCTCATGGAATCAACTCATGCAATTGGCTTGATCCATTGCTTGCCTCCTTTTAAATACGACAGCCACGTGGTGGGACATGCCCCCAGAAAAGCTGCTCATACAGCCTGGCTGCAATATGTATTCCCTCTGGGGGAATCCAGGTGACTCAGCTATAATGGGACAAGAAAGCTCACTTAAAGTAATTAGCTCATCTGTATGGGCTCTGACAAATGGCTAACCAAGTGGTTACAGCCACATCATGGAAAGTGAACGGTGACATGTATTCCCCCAGAGATTTGTCTTTCATAGACTTTTTCAAGTAGAAAAATAGGCCTTGGTGATTCTTACCTCTCACACAAGCATTTGACTTTCATTCCATAAGCTTCATATGCACATAAAAAAATTCTCATCTTTTGATCAGGGAGACTAAATTGCCTAGTTCCCCTCACCTCATACTGAATATTCTTGCCATTTGATAGGCCGGTTTGTATACTTGCTGTTGCCACCAGAAGAGAAAATGAGATGACACATAAACACCCAACTGATAATTAGCAATGTTCTCGTTACATGAGCACACATTTCTTAAGGCCTCTAATTACGAGGTGGGTCCCATTTGTTCCATCCTAGGATATGGAAGAGCTTCAGTTACTTAAAATATCTCCTTGTCTAGCTAGAGCTTCTTTTACCTCAGTGCCTTTAATAGACCTGCAGGTATTGTTTATACACAATATGAAACAAAAGCATATTTGCTGACCAAATATGAACATAATAGCCTTGGACAAAGTATGCTACAGGAAAAGAGGCTTCGTTTAGAAACGAATCTCAAGAATCACACATAAACTTAGAAGAACAATGAAGTCTGAATTCTGAACTTCTAGATCTAATTACATAGCACCGCAGATAATGGCCCTCAGCCAAAAAAAGTCTTTCCCTCCAGCAGAGCTTCTTAAAAGTTTCACGTGACTCACTGTCTCTGCACATAGCATCCTTTACACCAGCCCAGGAGATCTCTGGCAGTGGCAGTACTGCCATTCAAATGTTAAAATCAGTGTGTCCGCGAATGTCAGTGAGTGCAGACTAAATGGGCAGATTCTTTGCAGGTTATATTTATTCAAGTGAATGAGTCAAGTCATAGACTTAGGTGGCTGAGGGTCATCAATTTGTGTAGTGAGAACTGCACTGCTCCCTACAAGGGGTGTGTGAGATATTGTGTGAACCAAAAAAGATTGTGTTACACTGATGCTCGATGCTTATGGGCATGTATAAAGATTGTTCAGTTCACATATTTTTTTATACATGAGTTGCTCTTTCTTATGGAGTGATGGCCTTCTGCTGTCAGAGGTCTCCATCAGAGCATGTAAACTGTTTTCAAGGATTATCTTTAGAGGCATGCCATAGATTCCCAAATAAACATCAAAAAGAGTCCAGTAAACATAAAAAAGAGTCCAGTAGCACCTTTAAGACTAACCAACTTTACTGTAGCATAAGCTTTTGAGAATCACAGTTCTCTCCATCAGATGCGTGGAGGGTAAGAAGAAACTGGTCAGATATGTAGGTGGAGAGGGGAGTAGATGCAATCAATAGCTTCTGATAACGGGATCAGTTTGCTTCTGATAATGAAATCAGTTACTTCTGGTAATGAGATAACCAATAGAGACTATAAATGGTTATCTCATTACCAGACGTAACTGATTTCATTATCAGAAGCCAACTGATCCCATTATCAGAAGCTACTGATTGCATCTACTACCCCCTCCCCTCTCCACCTATATATCTGACCAGTTTCTTCTTACCCTCCACGCATCTGACGAAGAGAACCGTGATTCTTGAAAGCTTATGCTACAGTAAAGTTGGTTAGTCTTAAAGGTGCTACTGGACTCTTTTCGACTTTGCTACTACAGACTAACACGGCGAACTCCTCTGGATCTATGACCAAATAAACATTTATGCCATCACTGTAATGGCCTTGGAACTGCAACCTCCAACTAAGGAGAATGAACTAAGACAACAGCTCAGACTTTTAAATTATATTAACTATGTCAAGTCAAGTAATTATTTGAAAATGTATGCCACCAGACGGTGATTCTGCAGCATGTGAAGTATCCATTTTGTCTGGAAGCACAAGTCCCACTATCTGCCCTGCTTGATTTCCAGAAATCTTGCTGGTACCTTTCTGTTCTAGCTCCAGGAATTCACAAGGCAGCTACAGAATTACTTGTGCTCTGTCTCTCTTTTATTTATTTATTTACACACACACACACACACACACACACACACACACACACACACACACACACACCAATTTGCATATTGCTGTGTCAGCAGTTTATGTCCATGGGAACTTTATCCCCATCCTTCCTCGTCTTTCAGTAAAGTTCAACATGTCAGCTGTGTAGAGGCATCAGGACTGATGTTTCCTATTAGGCCTCTAATTGATGCTAATTGTACTTCTGTAGGTGTAAACAAGGTACTTTGTCTTAAGAGTAAGTTGGATCATCTTCACTCCTTTGTGAAATCTGTTAACATGAAGGCATGCTGGTGGGGGGGCTGTTATTTGTACAGCTAGCAAGATTCCACATTTTTTCGTCACAACAGATAACCTACAGGAACTCCAAAGTGCTTGGATAAGATGCTACAATGAGGTCACTAATCCTCATCACATAATGGCAAGGAGTGGCTGTGTGATACTGAAACAGTGTAACTAGTTAGGTTTTCAACAGAAAATCTATTTTGGGACCTGGGTGGAGGACTCCTTAACCTTCAGTCTGGAAAAGAATTATTGCGGATGATCTCACTCAGTGGCTATCAGTGTCCTGTGCTGTAAGATACCTTATGCTCTTGGACTTCTGATCAGGCATGCATCTGCCACGCTAGCTAATTAAAGAGGCAGCGTCTGGGCTTTCTGCTCTTGCTTCTTCTCACTGCTCTCTGTACCATGCATGACAAAACTTGTGAACTGATACTAGTTTGCAAGCTAAGCTGAAAGAAACATTCACAAAATAATTCAGAAGAGGCAGGGAGAATTAAGCACTCTTAGCTGGGGAATTTCAGCACAGAGGAGTGGTGTAGGGTGGGGTGGGGACAAAGCAGCTGCGAGTCTTTGGATTCCAGGGCTATATTTGTGAGAGATGAAATTATGAAGAGGAACAGTTTTTTCTGAGTAAGTACCAAACTAAATGTGACGCCAACAGACCTATGGATCAGAACTGAGTTGTTACTGCAATCCCTACAAAGCGAGGGATGAAAGTGTGAACGGAATCGACAGGCAGAAGGGATAACTCTTTCCCTGCCCATTATTTCCTCCCCACACCCCATTCCTGTTTTTAAAGTCATTTTGCTCTCAGTATAGAGAAGATGAAACAGCTTTTAAAAGCAGATGGGGAAGAAATGCGCAGTAACCAATCTGAACTTCAAAACTTTCCCACTGTTGGGATTCACCACTACCCAAGTTGTGTTATGCTGTATCATGTACAATTCATCTTAATATGAAAATGTACATGCAATTCAATATCTAAGATGTCATCTTTGGGAAAGGTGGAAGATAGACTGTATCCCATCCTGTGCTTGCAAGAACAGGGAGTCAATCAATCGGTGCAAAAGAATTCCAGTTTTGGTTGGCTACTGTAGTCCTTTCACACATTCTCCCTAGGACAGCATTACTCAGCTGGGGATCCAGGGTCCAGGGGGGGTCTGCCAGACCTTTGGAAGGACAGAGGGTGAACTCTTCTCACACCAGCTAATGGGAAAATAGAGCCCTCCCATTTTCTAGGAATAGGGCAAGCACCGTAGGGAAGGAATTGGTATCCTCTTTCCAAGGCCTCCATGAGGCATGTGCAGCTTGCTACTCATGCTTTGAAAAGGCACTGTCTAGCATGGCACATGAGGGTGAACAGGAAGTGTTGAGGATCTGTGAAAAAAA
Source organism: Eublepharis macularius (assembly GCF_028583425.1). Taxonomy (NCBI): domain Eukaryota; kingdom Metazoa; phylum Chordata; class Lepidosauria; order Squamata; family Eublepharidae; genus Eublepharis; species Eublepharis macularius. The sequence goes on from NC_072793.1 coordinate 61,545,743, forward strand.
TCAAAAAGGTTTTCTTGGGTTTGAGAACCAGTGACCTAGAAAATGGAAGTCATCTTTAAGCAGAAACATTTAAGAAGAACGTATCTGTCACATACAACACTTGTTTGTGTTCAAAGCTCTGAAGTTTCTATGAGACATCTACAACAAATATCAAGTTGATTCTACTATTACTATAATATTATTATTGAAGAAATACTTTTGAATGTCAAAAGCCTCCACATATTCCTATCTCTCAGCTGTTTATTAAGTAGTTAACCACAGGATGAAAGGACCTCTGTGATTATTACAAAACAGTTCCAGAGGTCAGGATTGAATTCCAGGCCAATTCTGACGCACAGTGACAGGTATCTTTGCAATTTATTACTTTCTTATCCAAACAGCTGTTATTCGTGTTAAGAAATCACAAATTTATAATTCCTTTCCTCTATGTTATAATTCAGGAACAGAAGTGGCCTGCTCATTTAGCTTTTAGGAATTTAACTGAAACTAAGATTGTGATCTTTACTTGAGAATGATGTGGTGTTGATGTCAGCGAGAGTTACTTCTACATAAGCATACATAGGATCAGACTGTGAATTTAAACTTCAAGGCTTCTGCTGGGAGTTGAATTTGTTCTGTTTAAATTGGTTACAACAAATGCAGGCTTGCCTGCATCCATATTGTGTGTGTGTGGGCGGGGGGGGGGGGGTTCCATACCTAATTATCGTCTTGCAACAATATTGCTTTGACCTATTACAGCTGTCTTATTCCAGGAAATTTCATTGTCACCCAAACTTGTATTGGTTTTACTATGTGATATTTTTACAAGGTGTATGTCTGATGACACTGACAGAAACAAAGGTGTGCATCTGCACCAGAGTTTTTATTTGAAATTGCATACCTCATTTTCTGAAATATAATTTAAGATTAAGCTAACTACTAAACAAGCAGGTATCTGTCCCAGTACCAGCCTCTACAATTCACATTTTATTACTATTTGAAGCAGAAATTTCCCTGGTACTGAATGCAAGATGTGAAAGGCAATTTCACTGAACATGGACTGTCAGTCGATATTCCCGTAGTATTTCAAAAAGGTGCATCCCATTCCATTTTGTTACTTAAATATCTACTTATATGAAGAGAACAATGGAGTGGATTTTCCCCTTATTCTACCAGCCCAGTAAAGTTTATTTATTAACTAAAATATTTATACCCAATGTTGTGTAAGAGAGGTATCAAGATGCCCTTTGATTGACCCCCACCCCCAGAAAACCATGCCCTGGGAGATTCTCTTACTCAGGAAGAGAGGGCAATAAAGATTTCACATTGCCACTAAGCATACATGAGCTCCTATCATTTGGTTTTGCTGTCAAAGTAGGCTATGATGACTGTTTTCATAAACCATTGGGTTTTCTGCACAGATTTTTTTCTTCCGTTCGGACCCCGTACTGCTTCGATTTATCCCCTGATCTCCACACACATTTTTTTGCCTTTAGTTTTCGCTTTGGGTTTTTTGGTTTTCCACCAGGTTCTTTTGAGACCACTTTTACCCTGTACTTTTTCCGGAAGCCAAATTTGAGTTGATTTTTTCCTGATGCATAATATTTCTTTTGGTTTTATTTATACTACATTCCCACCCACCTCCAACCCACCTTTTGATGACTGGACATTCGTCATCATCAAACCACTCCTCCCCCCTTCTTTTCTCCCTTCCTGGCTTTGTTTTCTAGCTTTTTTTTTAATCATATTTTTTGTAGTGTAAAAGCAGATTCTCAGCGTTTTTTTTTTAAAGTAAATATCCAATCTATTCCATGGAGGGATGTGCCTTTTTTCCTTATATAGAGGCAAGGGAATGAGCTAGAAACTTGCTTTTAAAAAAATGAAATCTGGGAATTCAGATAATCTGCTGCATGTAATGTGACAACAGTAGGTCAATACACTCCAAAAATAATGATTTTTTTAAAAAAAAAATTGCAAAAACTGTGGTGGCTCAATGGAGGGAAGGCTACATCTGGTGCCAGATAAATCAGCATGCTTTGAAAAGCACATAGCCGCTGCTGCCCCAGGCTCCATCGCAACAGAAGTTGGCTTGCCTCTGCTGGCCTCCATCTCCTAGCTCTGGGTCAGCCCAAGTGGGGCTCTCCACTCTGGACTGCAGGAGGGGGACAGGCTTGGTTGGCAGAGCTGCTCCCTTTTTAGGCTTTCCCATGCAAAGACTTCCCTTATATCAATATAACGTTATAAGCAATGTGCAAAAAAGGCATGTGTGCTGTGACATGACCAATGATGCCACTGACAGCAACACCCTCACTTGAAAATTCTGATTATTTAAGGCATGTGCAGAACAAAATAAACTGACTCCAGAACTGTAAAAATGCAAGAGGGGGCAGGGATGTGGAAGAACCGTACCCAAACCTATTCCAACGCTTGGAGATCAACTGCCAAGAACATCAGGAAAACTCTGAATGTGCAGAAAAACTCCATGAAGGACAGTACAAGTCTCTGGCAATGTGCAGTATGTGTAACTCCAAATGTTTGGAGAGAGATGCCATGGGACCCACCAGGGCTTCCTCTTCCAAACTTAAGACTGCAGAGGAGGGAGAAATCTGCCCATTGGCAAAAGAGTTTTAAAATCTGTATATGCTTTGTCTGTGTGTTCATTCTGGATCAGGGCAAGGGGGTGGAGGGTGTTTGCCTGACTCTCCTGTTCTTTGGAGAACGGTGCATCCATCCCATCAGCTTGGATTTGTGATGTCAAGGCAACATTAGAGTAAACCTTCTGTTAGAACGTTTTATTTTTCTTCCTTTAGTTCTGTTTAGCCTTTATGCCATGATATTATTTTCCTAGTCTTTACAGGCTCTGTAACATATTTAGTATACTACAATAAAGATCTTTTTCTGTTTAAGAAGAGGGCTATGTCAAGAGTCTTCCCTTACCTGTCCAGTAATGCTTGGCACTCTGCATATGTTCAGAGGCTCACCAATGCTAAACTGCTCGTGAAAGGGAAGCCTGAAATCAGAGTGATGGTGGCAGGTCAGATGGCTATATAGCTCAAAGAGAGTAGAAGTGTGGGGTTTTGCCCTCTTATATGCAAACATGCACACACATCTTCTCTGGGGCTATAATACCCCCTTTTCCTTTGCACTCAAGCTTGAAGCCTTCCTCCAAATCAAGTGGCTCTTCCATTGGAGGAAGAACGGTTAAGTTGGAAAAAGGCTTCTTAGGCCAAAGGAAGGCTCTTTGGAGGCGAGTTGGATCCATCTGTCTATTATAAGGACAAAAAATTGAACACAAATCCAAAATCCTCCTTCCAGCCCTCAAAATGTTACAAACTACCTGGAAATAAAAAATCAAACCTGTCATGTCAAAACCACTTTGCTGTTTTGACTTTTTAATATTAATATATTAATTTTGTTATATTCCCTCTTTCTCCACCAAAGTACTGAAGGTCTACCAAAAGTTCTCAAGAGGTAGTCAAGGATAGTCTAGCTCCAGATCTGCTTGGCATCAACAAAATTGCTGTATTCCATGCCTTCCAAAAAGAATGGCTGGAAAACCTAAAGCCAACATCGGGTGAACTTCCAGTACAAGTACAAAAGCTATAAAAGAAAGTCAGCTCTAATCTGACCTATGGTACATCCTAGCTCAGAAAAGGTGGGGAAAGGTGATGAAAACCCACCTCTGCCCTCTATCAGATATGTTAAGCACACTCACGGGGTAGCTCTCTTGCGCTATCTAAAGGTCAGCTTCTACTATATTCTTAGAGGCAAGCTGCAACTAATCCAGAAGTAAACACAATCCTCCGTCTGACCTGCTTCTCATTCATGTAAGTCATGAGGCCTAGGAAGTGCAGAAACTTTTCCCTAGGCTTCTAGCCATCCCAGTTCTATAAAAGACAAGAAAGGCTGCAAAAGAAATCAGACACTTTCTATACTCCCCTCAACTCTTGTTCTAGGAGCTAATCAAGAGTGTCCAACTCTGTAAAATTACTTTCAATCTTGTCCAGTAGATCTAATGCCATATTTTTGCCTTGACCTCACTTAGCTCAACCTGTCTCTACAGCAGCCATGAGTGAATGACTGCTATTTTAGAAGGGACAGAAAAATAAAATCAAGCCCCAACCACAGGAATGTTTCCATCGTTTTACAGAGAGCCTCGCCCCTTTGGCTCTATGCCACCTTTACAAGGTCACAAGGTACTGTGGAAGAGCCACTTCTCATCACCAGTACATGACTTTGGGAACAATGGTGACAAATCTGCTGTCTATTTGGGATAGAAGGACTAAAGGCAGAGTGCTTGAATTTATTTTCCTTCAGAATATGTAAAAGCGAGGGTGCCAGTATATGCCCTGAAGGGACCTCTTTCTGGCCAAAATCTAGTTCAGTCCCAATGGGCAGAGACTTTTCCTTCCTTACAAGGAGGAAAAAATAGCTTATGTTGCTCAGAGAATATGAACCACACCCCAACCCAGACACGTGGCCTGTTGCCAATTCCTACATAAGGATGGGTTTCTGCAGCTGGCATACCCATTTCAGTTCACACATACAGTTGGGGAGTGTGTGTGTGGAATACTGCAGATATGGCCTCTGGACTAAGACTTGTTGAGCAATACCAGTGAAAGGCACACTTCACACCTGTTCTGGTACTGTTACAGAGACAGAAAGATTAAGTGTGGTCCATCATATCATAGCATTGGAACTGGCCCTCCTATGTGTAGCCAAAAAAATGGAGTCAGAAAATTCCTGTCTATTTACATCCTCGGTTTTTTTAATGACTCAGTTACTTCAGAATTTTCTAAACTAGACAAAGAACCTATGGCTATGGAAACTGTTCATCCTAGGCAGGAGGAAGAACAGTGGCAAACATTAAGTACTTCGAACTACTGAAGTGGAGTCAGTAAACCTAGGATCTTTGGCCTCATATGCTATTAGGCCAACTATGTTAAGGATTTTTAACACATCACAGCCATAGTTTTTCGTTGCTGATACCTCCTTTCCTCAGAACGAAGTCAAACAATGTAGGACACCTCGTTCCTTTCCCTCTTTCATTTTGGCCTTGCTCATTCTAAGTATTCTTTTTGCTTATTTGCAAAGTTCCTTCTTTGTTTTTTTCAAATCCTTTTCAGAACTTCACCCTTCTCCATGGTTCACACCAAATACGTTTAACCATAAGTCTGTATTTCCTTTTATTCTGCAATCAATTCATTTTGTCACTGCAAACTGCAATCCACAAATATTGCAAATTATTGCCATTTGTGGGCCACACTGCATAACATTTGTTCCTTACATTGTAATTAATTATATAAGCATTATTGTGTAGCATTGTAATCAAACTGCTGTAGCACAGTGGTTAAGTGGTTCAGCTGCAAAACAGCACTCTACTGGTTCAAATCCCACTACTGCCATGAGCTCAGTAGGTGACCTTGGGTAAGCCACTTCTCTCAGCCCCAGCTCCCCAGCTGTATTGTGGGGATAATAATAACAACACTAACTTGTTCACCGCTCTGGGTGAAGCACTAATCTGTCTAGAAGAGCAGTATATAAGTGCAGTTATTATTATATAAGTGTAGTTATTAAGTAAGAAGTTTAAAATATAATAACGGTCTTACCATAAAGGATCTGTCTATAAATAAGAGGTTTAACCATATTCAAAGGATTTTTGGGATAAGACAGTTGGGCGAGGAAGAGGTAAAATACAGCTTTGTTTCTGCCTACCCTAGGTGTATTTCATGAAAACCTGCAGTGGAGCTATAGGAAAATGGAATGGGATTATAGCTGCAAAGGACATAACATTTTCTGGCAAGCAGCAAGCAGTCCCACTGCACAGGCAGAAGTACCACCAGGTGATTGATAAAGGATATAGCTTTTTAAAATATAATTTATGTATCACTTTTCAACACACAAAATTGATTTGTTCTCTGAGGTAAATTAGGCTGAGATCATTATTAGCACTGAGCTATATGACTGAGCAAGAATTGTAATGTGGGAATTGGACATCTAAACTATAACACAGAAAATCCAGACAGGAAGAAGCCAGACAAGAATGTCTAAGGCTAGGGTTCCCAGTTCCATGGTGAGCGACCTGCTGCTCCCAGTCTCCACCCCAGCCACCTTTCAACTGGTTGGCAGGGGGTAAGAGGGAGGCACAGGAATGGACCTCGAAACTGCAGCACGCTCCAGAGCATATCCTCATTGTGCTGGAAATTACATCATTCCCAGTGTGACATGATAAAACAGTTATTATATTTTTAACATCTTAACTGGCATTCAATCTAGTGTCTAGGGCTGATTTTTATCAAATCAGCCCCATGAGCAACCCATCACTTCCATGTCACGCCAGGAATGATGTCAATCCCAGTATGATGAGAAGCACACGTGAGGTAAATCCCCCCAGCAGGCCCTCCCACAACTCCCACATCCCCCACCTTCAAGTCTGAAGGACCTGCAACCCTATCTGAGATAGGGGTTCCCAATCTTTTTGAGCTTGCAGGCACCTTTGAAATTTGGATACAAGGAGGTAGGTGCAGCCATAAAATAGCTGCTGCAGGAGACAGAGCCAACCACAAAATGGCTGCTGCAAGAGGCAGAGTTGACCACAAAATGTCAGGAGTTAGGTTATACAAAACTCTAATAGTAACTCTCCAATATTTCAAGGAGAAGTTCTCTTAAATAGGATTCCTTTTAAAATACACATACTGTTACAATATTCTCTTCCACACATACTGCTTATCTTCAATCACACAGTGAAGATCCTTGTGCTGGGGTGGCAGCTGCCCACCAAAGCAACATTTTTTAAAGATCTGCACAGCCAGCAAGATCTCCAATGGCCAATCAGAAGCTCTGCTGGACAAAAGCCCTATCTTGTCTAGCTTTCTAAAAACATTTGGTGGACACTAGGAAAGATGATGGTGAGCGCCATGTTGCTCACGGAAACCACTCTGGGGACCACTATTCTGAGGGCTGCTCAGGAAGCCTTTTCTTTCATGGCACTTTCAGCAATACATACCATTCTATCATCAGTTTTCAGAGGAAAACCATGTGGATTTTCAAATATATTAAAACCCATTTTACTATATGCTCATATAGAAATGTAATGCTACTATCTCTATCAAATGTTTTCTCGGCAAAGCAGGATTCTCTTGTTTCCTGTCTTTATGATAACCAGCCAAAACACACTGCTCTATTTGTTTTCCTCCATGACCAATTAGCTCTCCACAGCTCCGGAAGCATGATTTCTTAATTAGCTTTGACACCCTCTGCTGGCTGGCTCAACAAGAGCAGAAGGAAAACACTGCAGGGTCACCGACACAATTTGAATAGTTTATGCATTTTCTTTCAGTGACATAAGACAGGGTTGGCCTCCATTTAGAAGCCAGGCTATTAATGGCTAAAATTGCTGGAGCTACAAAAGTTCTGCCTCACACTGTCACCATGCTACATGAGAAAGATTTTGTGATCAGAATTCAGTTGCTTCTACTCAGGATGGTCAGCACAGGGCACAAGAAAATCCAGATTAGCTTTCTACTATTTTTAGTGGGATAGTAATCTAGTGATGCTCCTTGCTTTGATGCATTTCTGAAATATCCCTATTTGTTTTCTTCAGTACAGCAGAAGCAACATGGAAAGACATAGGAAAAGAGAAGTGCAGTGAGCAAAATGGCTCCATTTCACATAATTATTTATCCCACAGTATACTATACTCTCTTAGCATTTTTACATTACAATTCATTTTTACAGGTTGATGTTCAGCTGTAATCCTACTTTGGCACTTTCTCCTTTTACCTTAATCAGTAGTCATTTCAAGTCTTCACTATTTTCTGCCAGTAATGTGCTGTCATCTGCACATCTCAAATTGTTAATGTTCCTTCTGCCAATTTTCACTCCACCTTCCTTTTACTACCCTGGATTTTTAGAGAGAAAGGATTGGGGGTAGGGGGAGCATGCCGCATGACTGGGTGATACAGCTAGCCAACTTCCTATGTGGTTGTATATGTACTGTTGGTCATAATCAATCACTGGAATGCTATTATTAGTAACTTTTTTCCTGTGCAAAGGATACAGCGTAACCATGGATGTCAGAAGACTGCAGACAGCAACTCATTTCTCAGCATCAGTCCCCCCCACCCCAGTAAAATGCTCACTGACCCTCTTTTAGCAGATGGGAGTTTGAAACCAATCTTGACAACATGAACTTTTCAGCTGTTTGTTGTGGCTGCCCTGGTTCATTTGTGTGTGTGAGAATCACTGTCAACCTTATACTCCCACAAACTAGGGTTAATCTTTGTACTTTTTCTAGTGTCACTCCGAGAAAATTCTTAGTCACTCCCAGGCAAAAGCTGTTCTCTAAAGGGGTTAGATTCATGGTACTTTATTAAGTTGAATAAGCAAACACTTAAATTACTATTTTGTACTAGTCATGGAAGGAATTGATTGTAATCATTTGCTAAAATTGATAATAAAACAAGCAAGCTTAGAGAACTGGGTGTGAAATGGTCACTCTGAGTTTAGGAATGTAAGTGTATATCAATATTTTTGCTACTAGAAACTGGAGTAATATGTGGCTTTGTTGTTAATGGGTTTCATATGATCATTGGGAAAGTAATATAATTCAGCTCTACAACAACATAATCCTCCTCCAGTTCCTATTCATTACCTTATCAAAGCATAAATGGACAAGCCCAGTAAACAGATCTAGAGAGATACTTCTAGAATCTGGCTGTCATTGCCCATTAGTGGAAAGCAGCCGTAATGTAAATGTAAGGGTCTTTATGTGGTAGCAAGTGTGATAAGAACGTCAAAAGCGCTCTCCTGGATCAGAGCAGTGTTCAATGAGTCTCACATCTTGTCTCATATAGGCTGATTCCGCACACGTTGGATAATGCACTTTCAATGCACTTTCAATGCACTTTATCAATCGTTTGAGGTGGATTTTTTGTTCCGCACACACAAAAATCCGTTCCAAATGATCTATAAAGAGGATTGGAAGTGCATTATCCAACGTGTGCGGAATCACTCATAATGGCCAACAAGTTACTCTGGAGGGCCAACAACAGGGCAGAGAGGCCAAGGCCTTCCTGTAATGTTGCCTCCTCACAGTGGTTTATTGCCTCTGGATGTGGTGATTCCCTTTGGTCATAGATAGGTAGACCTATCCTCCATGAATTTATATCCCCATTAAAGCCATCTATACTTGTGGCTATCACTACATGATCTGGCAGCAAATTACATATTTTAAACATGTATTATGTAAATAAGTATTTCATTTTGCCCATCCTCAATCTATTGCCTATCAGTTTCGATGCCCTTGAGTTCTAGTATTTTGGGAGAGGGAGAAAAAGTTCTCTCTGTTCACTCTCTGTAGCCCATGCATTCTTTTATAAACCTCTATCATGTGCCCCCTCAGCCACCTCTTTTCTAAACTGGAAAGTCCCAGACTCTTTAGCTTTTCTTCATAGCAAAGGTGTTCCAAATCCCTAATTATCCTAGTTGCCCTCTTCTGTACTTTTTCCAGCTCTGCAATGTCCTACTTAAAGATATGGTAACCAGAACTGTGCAGAGTATTCCAAATGAGGCCACACCATAGATCTATACAGGGGCATTATAATATTCACTGCTTTATTTTCAGTTCCTTTCCTAACAATCCCCAGCACAGTTTGCCTTTTTCGCTGCTGCGGAAGACTGGGTCAACACTATCATTGAGCTATCCACTATGACCGCAAGGTCACCTTTCCTCTCAGTTTCAGCCAGTTCAGACCCTATTAGCATATATTTAAAGTTGGGATTTTTTGTTCCATTGTGCATCACCTTACACCAACTCACATTGAACTTCATTTGCCCACTCACCCAATTTGTGCAGAGCCTGGGTTTTCAGGATTATCCTGAGTAGTTTTGTATCATCTGCAAATTTGGCCACTATGCTGCACATTTCCAGACCATTTATGCCCAAATTAAATAGCACCGGCCCATGTATTCCTGTTCTTTGCCTCCTGTCATTTAACCAATTTATGAACCATAGGAGGACCCATCCTCTCATCCCATGACCCCTAAGCTTACTCAGGAGCCTTTTGAGAAGTACTTTGTCAAAAGTCTTTTGAAACTCCAAGTATAAAATGTCTACTGGGTCACCATTATCTACATGAATGTTCACTTTCTCAAAGAACTTCAAAAGGTTGGTGAGGCAGGACTTCCCTTTGCAAAAGCCATGCTGATTTTCCCTCAGCAGCTTTGTTCCTATGGTATGTTCATCGAAATGTCCTTGATATTGACTGTACTAATCTCACACTATGTAATCTGCCTTGAGCTTCAGTAAGAAAGGCAGAATATAAATGACATAAATAAAATAAAATGTAGTTGTAATCTCAGGTAGAATAACTGGCAGAAATAGTAGCAGAATATTCAGTGCAACTGTTCTTACTTAGTAAAAGAACAAATGAAAGAAATCACCAGCAGGCAGATAGACTCTAAGCAGCCTTCTAACTGAATGTTTTCAGAACTCTTCAGAAAGAGTCTTTGGCACATCAAGCAAGAAGTAACTGAAAAGAAATAGTAATTACCGTAGTTGGAAATAGCCCAACAACTTGTTTAAGGAGTTGCTGGCCTTAAAATCTAAGTGATCTCATACATAGATTCACTTTTGGCCAGAAAAGCTCAGAGCCAAGCCTATGGGATCATCATGCCCTCCGGTCCTATGCCACTGAGGAAATGGTGGTTAACATTATTAATCTAGAAGGAACACTTTTTCCTTTTCAATTACGAAATCTTAAACCTTGGGCTTGTTTCAGAATGCATCGTCTGAGCTATATAAGCAGCCTAAAGGAAAGCAAGGCCATAAGCCGGCAACTATCCATGTCTTTAATTTCACAGAAACTGGGGGTCTCTTGGGCTCAGACACTTTCAAGCAATGCATTATAGACCACTGGCCTATTTAACAGTCACACTGAGGGAAACAGCAATCTGATATATTTAGCGATACCTACTATAGTTGGTTGCAATCCTCAGTCTTGTTACTATGGAGATATTCCGTGCTTTGATTTGAGCAATGTTTCTCAGATTGGAGAGTTGCTCCCATAGGGATAGGTGAGACACTGGCAAAAGTTGTGAACGATGCCGTCTCTTTTCATTTGTTTAAACTTAACAGTAGACTGAGCAATTACAAAAACTCTTTCTTCAAAAAATATATCCTTCCCTGCCCTCATATATCACTTGGTAGGTTTCATAGGTAGCAGACCAAGCTTGCAAAAAAGCTACTCACCTGCTTTGCTTTTTTGGTGACATTCTCCTTTGTGGTCTCTCCACTCCCCACCTTCTCCTTTGTGGTGTTAAAGACAATAGGAAGTATTCCTGACTAAATTTTGGAAGCTGAATTAGGATTGCCGACTTTCGTTTGGGAAATTCATGGAGGTTATGGTGGTGGAGTCTGAGGAGGGTGGGGTTTGGGGATGGGAGGGACCTCAGCAGGATTTAATGCCATGAAGTCCACTCTCCAGAGCTGCCATTTTTTCTAGAGGACTCAATCTCTGTGATTTGGTGATCAGTTGTGATTCTAGGAGATATCCAGGACCCATTGGGGCTGACAAACCTAAGCTGCATACAAGTGTTTGCTCTTCCTCCCTTTCAGCCTTAATGGGAAGGAACAAACAGCTCCAAAACTAACCTTAACAACACAGCCCTGTTTAGCACACGAATGTGCGCTGAAAGCTTCAAACTAAGCTTTTTCTTTCTCCTTTCCAGGTAAAATTTAAAGAGTAAGGGCAGGGGCAAGAGATTATCATCCAGTGGCTCATGCTTACAGAAATCCTGTGTAGTGTACTGGGAGCTTCAAGCAAAGATTGTTAGAGAGGCTCCTTGCAGCTGCTCTCAGATTGGCCGTGCTTGCTGAGCCAGCCAATCAGGTATCGTGTACTAGGAGCTTCAAGCAAAGACCCTTTGTTAGGCTCCTTGCAGCCGCACTAGGATTGGCCAGGTTTATGAAGCTGGCCAATCAGGATTAGACATGGACACGAATCGAAATACGAAGCAAATTTTGTCATGAAACAGGCTGTTTCATGTGTCACGAAACAGCGTTTTGTGGGGCTGCGGTCATCACGAAAATATCACAAAATTCACGACTTTTTGGCCTGTTTCGTTAGCTATGTGAATTATTTGTAATTGCAGACAGGCTGGTGTTGATCCATTGATTCCCTAGGCAACAATGGGCCCAGACCTTTCGTTGCCATTGGAAATCCCAATCATAGCCCACTTACCCTTGATTGGCAGCTCTCCTAGCAATCTGGAGACCTTCCATTCTGCCCTATACAGCCAGGAGCTGGGGGTCAATCCCCTAGACAACCAAGGAGACAACCTAGCCTTCTGTAGCCATGGGCACACCAATCTCACCCCTCCAAACCCTGTTAGGCAGCCAACCACCAAACCCTCCAAACCCTGTGGTCAGCCAACCACAGACCTCCTGTTCTGATCTATGTCAGCGTTTTGCTAGGATTGGAGTGGGAGAGTGTGCGGAAGGATTTGGGATTGTGTTTTTGGCTGCTGCTGCTTTAAAAAGACCGAAAGAAGTTCTTTTCAGCTCTTGGCCTTGCTGTGGGAAGGTCTTCAGGTGAGGGTGCCTTTTTTCCTCCACCTCACCCCACCCCTCACTCTGTCTTCCCAGCCCAGCTCCACCACGGCCAGTCCTTCATCCTCCTCTGATCCAGCAACTCCCGGTCCCCGTTTCAGTCATGCACTCTGGCAGCACTTCCCTTCCCACCCTTACTGATCAATGTATTGCAAACTAGGAGGGTTAGTGGAGGAGAGCCTAATGAAGTCTCCTTGCGAGTTTGGCATCTCCAGGTATGAAGGGGGCCATTGAAATGCCCCTGGTTCTGACAAATCACGAAACGAACAAATTGTTTTGGCAAATGTGTCAATTTCATGAAGTTTTGTGATTCGTGGATCGCGACAAAACACGAAATTCTCGTTTCAGGCTTTTCCCATTTCGTGCCCATATATAATCAGGATACTCATATGGACTACTGATTAGCGAATGGGGTTTCTGAATGCCGAGCGTTTGCTATTGGTTGATGTGAATTTGGAGGTGTGTTTTGGCAATGGGTCGTGGGTATATAGTTGCAGCTTGCCGCATATGTTTTCAGTGGTGTTCCTGCCAATAAAAGAGTTATGCTGAAATCACTGTAGCGTCTGAACCCACTACTTTATATCCTGAAACTACTAAGCAAACCTAACCAAGCAGGCTTTCTTTAACTTACATTATTTATAACCTGACTTTCTTACTGAGATGCAAGGTGGATTACATAATGTAAGTCAATGCAGGCAATAGGATGAGACATTTAATAAACAACATAATAGGAACGTTTCCTCTGAAACAAAACAGAAAGTATTAGACATGATATGTTTCACAATGCAGAAAATGGTATTACATACATTTAAGGCAATGCAGTGAAAGCAGGATAATATACCCAGCAAAGAGATAATACATACAGGACACACAGTTGCATTGCTCATTTCAAAGTCTAATTCCCCTTATTATTTAACTATGTTATGCTGTCAACAAAACCAGCAGAAAAAGGCATTGAAGTTGTTTAGAGCATTGATGCAACGTCAGTGAAAACAAGCAATCCTCTTACTAAAGATTTTGAAAAAGCTTCTACATCCAACAAGTTACATTACAACTCATGCACACTCAGTCATCCATTTCGGGGACAGCCTAGTCAATGACCACATTCCTCAAGAAAATATGGGGACAAAGTTGGCATCTAGGTCTGCTGCAGGGTTTGGTTCCTCTGACTCTTTTGGGTAGTCCATGGTTATTGTTGAGAAGTAGTTTTTAGTTGGGGACTGGGCAACCCAACAGAGAGACAAACCCAGGAACCAAATCCTGGAACAGACCCACATTCCTCAACCAAAATATTCTCAAGTAGAACTCAACTACTTAGATGTCCAAACGGCCCAAATGCAGTGCACGTGCACCCACGTCCTCACCTGAAGTATGTCTCTACCTCTGAATGCCATGCAGCTAACAAGCACTGATGTAGGGTTTGTGGGGGGAAATTTAAATCAGAACATTTTCTGATACTCTCTAACTCATACATCATGACCTGATTTAGCATGTCTATTTTGCCTTCCGTTTAGTAAACAGCATTTTAGAAGAACCCTACATTAATTTTATATCCCAATAGGAACAAATACTTGAACGAAAATATTTTGTTACGAGAAAAACATCAAGTGTGGTTTAAAATGTTATACTCACACGAATTTAAAGTTTTATGTGGGCATTATTTTACTGTAATAATATTTATAAAGATTTAGAGACAATATAACATATGCTTCCTCTATATTGTTTTTTTAAAAAGGCACCAAAGTGTTGAACACTGTTGACACTCATTTTAGCACATCTAAAGAATTGTACAAGATATGCCATGAACACGGTTGCCTATTCAACAGAATTTAACTGTCTTCCACAGAAGTAACGGCTCACCAGGTCACCTCAGTATCACTTGCGTCACTTGTTAATTCCATGTCAGACAGATCTGGCTCAGAACTATTTGAACCACATTCTCTTTCCCTAAAGGATGTTTTTACCAATGAGTCAATGGACAAGGGCCATTATCAGACTCCACCTTCAATAATTGTGCTGGTAATTGATTTTCCACTAGAGAAGCAAGAGGTTTTGAGAAATAGAAACAAGTTTAGCAATACAATCATTTGTTAAGACTCTTGGCAGGGGTGGGGTTGTCTAAATTGAGCCCAAACCTTCTAGTGCTTACTTCCCTTCTGTTTATCATTACCTTTTACTTATCCTTTGCTTATCAATAACAATGTTGACTTTTTGCCAATATTTCCATATTATACAGTCTATTCTACCAATTATCTTTATATAACTGTCTTACAATCAAATTATAAAATATATCAATAGACAATCATTTTCAAATTTACAGGACTAAGACATCTTACAAATTTTATTCATTAAGCGAACACACTGAAAATCTTGTTGGTCTCTCAGGTGCCACTGAACTCAATCCTGATGTTCTACTGCAGACCAACGCACCCACTCACCTAAAACCTGATCTTTCTTGGTGGTCTCCCATCCAAATATGACCATGGCCAACCCTGTGTAGCTTCTGACCTCTGGTAAGCTCTGTGCTCTTTAGGCTGCTATAAACAGAGTTATACCCTTCTAAGTCAGTTGAAGTCAGTGGGCTTAGAAGGGTACAACTATGTTTAGGAACACATGGTGAAACTGTCTAATACTGGAATGGCAATGACATCCATACATTGCTATTGATTTGGAAATCTCTTTTTTTTTCTGTGTAAAAATACAGCAACTTGAAATTTTTCTCCTGCCATCAGGTAAGTGCCCCTCTTACTATATCTAGTTCCAGGGAAGGGATGTGACCTGAAATATCTGAAGTACACAATCTGTGGATATAATAGATAGCCGCAGCCTACTTTCTTCCACTCTGAGGTCATGAATGTGTAAAAAAGGAGCAGGGTGGGTATTATCGCTCAGAAGCTGTCTCCATAGCAACCCCACAGTATCTGAGTGTTGAAGCTGTAAAATAAATTTATGTTTGATAAGGAATTAAGTATTGCATATATTTCAGTTTCCCCCAAAATTTATGTTGTTCTTTTTCTGAAAATTTTATGTCTCTAACAGCAACCCTAGTTTTCTGTGGCAAAAATCTCAAGTGGTGCTGACAGAAGCAAAAGGAAGTCCAACATGGATTTATTCTCTTGTTGCCATTTGCTCCTGAACTAATTTTTATCTACCTCCCTCTTTGTGGTTTGCAAGCAGAACATAGCCTTCTATGGGTAAGGTGAAAGACTAATAATTTAATTCTGTCTTTCCCAGCACACTCAAGTGCATGAATCTTATGCATAATGGGACTGAGTTTAACCTGGAATGTTCAATACGACGAGGGGCGGAGGTGCAATTTGGAAACTAAGATCTAACTGGAATCTAACAGCGACATTTGGCTCATTTGGCAGAGAAAACTGCTACAAAATAGGCCCTTCTCTAGCGTTGTTGAAAAAGTACTACCAACACATCTGCAAGGCAAAGAGGCCGGTATGACCAATATATTTGTTCTATCAGATCAAACTATTCCCAAGAGTTGTGGGAAATTTATCCACTGGGCTTTTTGCCTGACAAACTGTGTGACTCCAGTTCATGCAAAGGGGCCCTTTCCCTCACATTTCTCCCTGCATAAAAGCCTTCTGTTACACTTTTATTTTGGCATTTATTATTGTTAGCATGCAAGCTTTCCAAACACATATGGATTTGATTGCTTTATGGAAGCCTACAAAAATTCCATCCTCTCCCCCCACCAAAACAAAAGAAATCCCCCCAAATGCAAGAAAGTCCCCTTAGACAAGTAGTCCTGCATTCCCTCATAAGCTTCTTCAAAGCCAAATAGAATTTTTGTGTTCTCCTTTTCCAAGAATCATAAACGATGTCTCCCTTTTACAAGCCACATATCTGCTTTGCAAAACATAAAATTTCCAGTATGGTAAGTTGTTTCATTCTCTTGTGACTAGGAAAAATTGCAGACCTCTGACTTATCGCTTTACACCCAAATAGGTCCATTGCATGTTGCATGAATCCCCCCTTGCTGCAGATCAGAGGCATCCAACATCACATGAGGGAAGCATCGTACAAGGGCAGTTCTGGTTCTACTATGTGCACCTGCATTGCCTGCTCAGGATAACAAAAGGACTGGGGTAGGAGGAACAGAAGCAGGAGTAAAGGCAAGACCAGGGAAGCACGATTTTCAAAGAGGTCACATGATGGCACCTGTGGAGAGGCAAAGAGGAACAGCTACAGCTCTGTATTGTAGTATGTAAAGTCCTCTCATTAAAACACTAACACTGATGCCTTTGTTAGAGAATACTATGCTGAGTCTTTTAAAGAAATAAAGATGCTATGGGGACAGCAGAGCGACTCCAACAAAACTTCTATCCCAGTATGCCATCAAAGAGAAGCAGAGGATCCCGAAGGTGATAGCTCTTTAGAAGCTTCAGATAGCTAGATATGCATCTGAGACATGGAACTTAAAATGCAAAGAATGAATAAAGAGAACATGCTTATATATTTTTTTAAATGCTTTAAGCTAAAAATGATAAAATCTCAGATATGGATTGGCTCTCTATAAAGAAAAAAGTAAGGATGTCTTGTTCACAGTCCATAGCCAGAAGATGACGCTGACATTTCCCCTCTATATTTAGCGTCCTCATTGTCTGGCGCTAATGTGCGGCTGTCAATGAGTGTTTTTTATTAGATGACAGAATAATGAATACGTCAAACCCCATTTGCTGTATTCCACCCCCACTGCCACTATTTTTGCAAATAATTTCTGAGCAAATCTGTCGGCTGTAGTGACTGTTGTACAAAACAATGCATGTCTGCCTTTTTCTGGATTGGTTCCTCACCATGTATCTTGGTTTCTCACTAGTCCTCTTTGATTATTTAAACATCCTAAAGGACTGCTTTGCATTTAATCCACCTGTCTTCAGAGACTTTATTTGAAATTGTAGTAAATGCTTATCACTCAGAAGAAAATGTTAGAGTACTTAGATTCCCATTTTTATTCATAGATTTCGAGCCACTTTCCAGAACTAAAGCAAACACAAAATATTCCTGGTTCATGTTATAACGCATGGCAAAGAAGTATGTGGAACCAACAGTGGATTCACATAATTAACAATATCTAAAACCTTTTATGTAGCATCTTCTATTCCTTAAAAAGAGTGATATCGTATCTAAAGATTCTAAATTAGGACATGATACACAATTTAGTATAAGATGTTTATACGTGATGCAAATCATTTTATTTTCAATGACTTCTGTTAGTGTTAGAGCAAAGTCATGCTCTCCTAATTGTAGTCTTGTCTAGAGACCGAGGTTACCTCCTTTTTGTATTGATGCTCTAAGCTAATGACTGATGCACCTCATTGCCCTGTTGTTCCACCTGTGTAACACATCTGAACAAAATGCACAATTGAGCCAACACTTCATGTTTGGCTTGTAAAACTAAAATCTTTACCATGTTACTAAGGCAAATCTAACATACCAAGTGGACCAGCTGCTGCCATTGGCCATCAGGAGAGAAACGTCGCAAAGGTATATAAATAAGAACATTGAATAGCAAATTGAACAGTAAACAGCCAGGCTAAAGAAACCACATTCTTAATGCAGCTTTCTGTGATGGCACAACTATTTCGTTCAGGCCACATGACTACTAGTGGCTCATCAAAAAGTCCTCGCTAGTAATGTTTACCAGGCATTACATTGTACAGTACCAACTTTGTTGGATCCTTCCAGCTTTAAGAGTAATTTTGTGTCTAGACATTATGGAGTCTCTGTGGACCGCACCAACTCCTTCTTCACCTTTGGAATCTTGGAAGACATGGAGTCCAACCATGAATGGTATCCCTACTTACAAAGTGCTGATTCACAGCAAGTGCAGGCCACCCTATTTAAATGGTATGAAGGGGAGAAATCCTCAAATTCTCCATTCTGCTCAAAGGCCAAAGTTCATATTAAGCTCCCTAATGGTTCAGGGGTAAAGCTGTATTAAGTGAGAGCTCAACAGCATAAAAAATCATTAACTCCATATGTCTGGCAGCCAATATGCCCTTGTGGGAGGCAGACTCCTTCAATATCCGCCCATTTTAAAATTTCTGCCCTATTTTTTCACTCACGATGACTCATTTTTTCCTTTTAGTATACATTCTTGGGTATATTCTAGTTGCAATGCCAAGCACTGGACTTCTTGGAAAAGTTAGGCAAATTTGAACTGGATTTATGAAAAACAACAGCGAGGCAAAATGTTAAAATGAAATTAAAAAGTAGCTGTCCGTATTTATAGCAGCATGAATGGGTTGATGAATTCAAACTTCAGCCAGGAAATGGCAAAGATGGGGTGCCTTCTTGCATCTTTGGATTTCAGGTTATTCCTGTGGTGTCATACTGAGTTAGCTCAAGAGTTCATTAATGGTAGAAAACCACTGTGGCAAGACGTTCTTGGAAAAGTACATAGAGAAAATATAAAAATAAAAGAAACTTTTCTTTTAGTGGTTCGAACCAAAGGTCCATTCAGTTTTCAAAAGTAGCAAGATGAGTGCCCTTGGGATTGTCACAAGCAGGACACACTAGAAATGGATATTCTTTTTTTGTCATTAACATCTAGAAACCTGTGGCATACTGCCTCTCACTATTGAGGCTCTATTTGGTTATCAGGGCTAATAGCCATTGAAAGATTCTCTGTGTCTAGTGCTTAAAACTGTGTGACTATTCATTGTTATGCCAGCTGGTAACAGGTTCATGGGTAGATTTAGTGCTTGAAATGTTTTCATTCCTTTAGGAATATTCTTGGTTTTCTAGAGAACAAGCTCCCTTTTTTTTTACCTTAACCTCTGTTAACGGCTGATTCCGCACACGTTGGATAATGCACTTTAAATGCACTTTATCAATCGTTTGAGGTGGATTTTTTGTTCTGCACACAAAAAAATCCGTTCCAAATGATCTATAAAAAGGATTGGAATTGCATTATCCAACGTGTGCAGAATCACTCAACAACAACAACATTCAATTTATATACCTCCCTTAAGGATAACTTAATGCCCACTCAGAGCGGTTTACAAAGTATGTTATTATTATCCCCACAACAAACACCCTGTGAGGTGGGTGGGGCTGAGAGAGCTCCAGAGAGCCGTGAGTGAGTAGCTCAAGGTCACCTAGCTGGCTTCAAGTGGAGGAGTGGGGAATCAAACACGGCTCTCCAATTTAGAATCCCGCGCTCTTAACCACTACACTGTTGTTGATCTCCATCCCCAATGAGGCACATTTAGCCTTTGATCAGCTATAGATACTTTTACAGGGGCTTATTGTTAGAACTATGATGATAGTCATCAAGATATTTTGGATATTAGGCTGATCAGAGATCACTGACCTTCTGCCACAAATGATAGCAAAGCCATCTTCTATACTGTGCTAATTTTACCTCATTGTCACTCTGGGCTGAACCAGAGATGCAGTATGAATATTTCCAATGTTTAATCAAAATACTGAGCAAGTCACATGCAGTGGAGAAAAATGGAGGCAAAACATGAACTGCAAGTATGGATTCTGAGAACACCGTTTGCAGTCATTAAGATTCTAAGGCTTTTCTTTCCTCTTGCCATAAATACATGCATGTAGACTACAACTATCAAACCCAAGTATGTCTAATCTTTAGATTCCTAAAGGAGATTCACAAAAACTGGCACACGCAGCAAGAAAGGGTGGAGCAATCAAGAAATCAGTCGGTTTTCTGATCCTACTCTGCTCAGCTAATATCAGCACCTTCTTCCAGCACAGGGAGCATTCCGCTGAAGAAGGTGCCTACTGATAGGTGAGCAGAATGGGAGGGTATTTTTACTCAGTCTGTGTCTTGGGCCCTGCATTGTATTCACAGTGAAGAGTGGAAGAGAAGCATACCTACTCATTTTCCAGCATGACAATAGCAGAAGTGCACCAGAGACAGTTATAGACCACATCCTACAGTCCAAAACACATTGTGTGCTTATTGACCCCCCCCCCCCCCAGTAGAAATAAAGACGCAGACACAAGGCTTGGGAAATAAAGGGCCACTTTTTTTTTATGGCAACAACATGAACTGTAACAACTGAAACCTGGCAAGGGCCTAACCAGCGGTACAGGTCAAGCCCTGGGGTCACTCCCCTGGACCCCACCTTGACCTGTCTGGGAGAGACCCGCTGCCCCGGATGCGAGCCATCCACTGCATGGCTGGGATCTGGCCAGCTTGGAGGATGGTTTCCACCGTAAAGCGCCAAGCATCCCCGCCGCAGAGCATGAGGGCAGGACTTTTCCAGGGTCTCCCACCAGGCAGCCTGCACTCTCAACTGGCCACCGCAAAGCCTGCCAGTCGATCCTGACAGGCCCCCAATATCCCCACCAATGGGGATGTGCCAAGGGTACTCACCGTCCTGCTAACATCCCCCCAACAAAATCCTGCCAGTGATAACCTATACAGCGCCACCATAGCCAATAGCCACAGCTCCAGCAAGCAGTGCAAGGTAGGTGAAAAACTTAGTTCCCACAGCCAATCAGGAAAAGAAGAAGAAATTCCTACCTGGCCCCCAAGAAGCGACCGGTCAGAAACCTGCACTGTCCGTGGGCGGGCGGGTGGGCCGAGCACAAAGCGGCAAGTGCGGGAACAGGGGCAGGGCTCCGCCGTTAAGGCGCCAAGCCCTTCCCCCTTACCCACGTGGCCCTACGAGGCCGGGGAAACACTGCTGCTTTTCTCCACGGCAGCAAATGCGGCCCCCGGCCTCAAGCCCTTGGCTGCCGGCCGGGTGGGGCCGGATTGCCTTTACAACCATACTAGATTATGTTTCACATCCATCATTTTTTCTTTTTTTTAATATTTTTATTTTTTAAACAATAAACAATGAACAAAACGTTTGAAAAACAAACAGTATATGCATAAAATACAAGCAAAAAAGAAGAAAAGATTGAAGCTACATGCTATTTCCCCTCTCTGCCCCCATACATACTTAAGATACTTTATGTGCAGCCTTT
This sequence comes from Eublepharis macularius, assembly GCF_028583425.1. NCBI lineage: Eukaryota > Metazoa > Chordata > Lepidosauria > Squamata > Eublepharidae > Eublepharis > Eublepharis macularius. The sequence continues at coordinate 61,567,296 of NC_072793.1, forward strand.
TCTATTTTATATTTTATATTCAACATTATATTTAATCTTATTATGTTCAGCATATTAGCATGCTAACTTAACAATTGATCCATTTTAATATTACTTACATTTAATTCTCCTTTGTTTGTGGTTACATATTCAAAAAAACCCTTTCCATTTTTCCTGAAATTCTTCATTTGGTCTATTATGTATATATGAAGTTAAGTTTGCCACTGACACATATTCATATGGTTTATTCATCCAATCAGTCATGTCTGGACAAGATTCTGCCTTCCATTTTGTTGCATATACAATTCTTGCCACTATCACCATATATTTTGAAAAGTTCGCTATGTTCTTTTATTATATTGCTTGGTAAAATTTAACTTAACTTGTTGGGAGAAGGGCCTAGCTCCTGCAGTTGCCTTCTCTTCAGATCCAGGCTGTGAGACAGCTATAGCAATTTTAACCAAATATACATAGATGCCTAGGAATAGTTTTACCTTCAGCGTTGGCATACCCATCTAGCTTCATGTCATTATGAAGCCAACATGGAGAGTTCGCACAGGAGTGCTACCACTTCTGGAAGGTAAGTAACACATTGCATGACAACTCTTTACATGGAAACACACACAAAACCATGAAGGTTGGCATCACACTGTGAATGACTAATCATTCTGTTAAATGCTTTTGTGTGAGTTGGTCCTAGGTACATCACTTAAATTTCCAGAAGATGCAACCCACTTCTACAGATTATTAGGTATGGCTAAAATGCAGAGAGCAGAAGGTTCAAAGTCAAGAGACTATAGCTCATAGAGTGGTAAGCTGCAGTACTGCAGCCCAAGCTCTGCTCATGACCTGAGTTCGATCCTGGAGGAAGCCGGGTTCAGGTAGCTGGCTCAAGGTTTACTCAGCCTTCCATCCTTCTGAGGTCAGTAAAATGAGTACCCAGTTTCCTGGGGGTAAAGTGTAGCTGACTGGGGAAGGCAATGGCAAACCACCCCGTAACAAAAAGTCTGCCAAGAAAACGTCATGAAGCAAGGTCCCCCCTCCATGGGTCAGTAATGACTCGGTGATTGCACAGGGGACTACCGTTACCTTTATTTTGGCTCTTACATTTTCTCTTTAAATCTGAACCACAGGATCTGGAATTCTCGTGGAGGCTGATTTACACACACCCCAAATGGGAATGTTTTACTTGCAATGAGGCAGCAGGAGGGTACAACAGAACATGCACTATATATGGTATATATACATTTCTGCACTCGATTCACGTAATCCCTTTTTAGTGGAAATGGTCACATGAGCAGGACATATGCATTCTTACTCTTTAAAACCTGCCCATGTTCATGTTAGCAAGAAAAGCTGTGGAGCCAAAGAGAATACACCCCAAAATCAGCAACCACTAAAACAGAGAGAAGCAAAATGCACTAAGAAAAAACCGAAATGATGGTTCTGAGCCTCGAGATGGGTTTCGCAGACATTTTTTCTGACTGACACAATAAAACAAAGGTAGTAAATTTACAGAATCTATTTAAGGGAGAAGCTGTAGTCTGATCTGTCTGTTGTCATAGCCCTCCTAGGAGAGTGCACAACACCGCAGCTGAAAGGACCGGAATAGCAGGTATCAAAGGGTAATATCCTCTCCAGATTCGCACATAGCAACAGGGCAGGTTTCTATAGAAACCTAAGGATTATTTTTAGAATTCATCATATTTTAACATCAGCAAGCCCATCATGGGTCTAGAAGAGGAGGGCTGCTTCCTCCCTGTTTCTTTTTCCAGTTTTGAATGTTAAAACCACTCTCTCTGTATGTGTATGCACATGCGTACACCTGACACATTTTGCCTACAATGAAAACAAAATTATCCCTTGTCAATCATCAAGTACTTGCAGAGAGTCTTTTGGTGGGGGGCCAATGGAATGATGCTTAGTGAAATGAGACATCTCAAACACCAAAGAATGCACTAAGGGTTCACATTAGACGTGCAGATTTTTAAGGAGTTGGGTCTGGGTCTCCCCTCAAGCCCTTTTCCAAAATAGCAAGTGGGGGGGGGTCTGTTTTTGCTACTAACATGGAGTAGCCCCCCCCTTCCCTGGTGCTATTTTGACACAGAGAAATGGCTTGTGGGGAGGCAGGAGTTCTTCTTTCCCCTGCAGTGGGGTTTTGAGACTGTTTGGACTCTTCTTTCTTTTTAAACAGCCATTCCCCAAAGCTGCTGTGTGGCTGAGGGGAACTCGAGTTAGATCTGGAGAACTTGGACCCAACTCTTTAAAACCTGCACATCTAGTATGACTCAGGGTTAGACCAAAGTGAACTATACAATCAGGCTGTAGGAGGTCTATCACTGTATAGGTACTAAAATTCACCAGAACAAAGGAAACTTCATATGGAATCTTAGTCCCAAGAGATGAGTGTGTTTTATCTGCTGAGTTTAATTACTGCTCTCATAGGCCCACTGTGCAAATGTTGATTATCACAATTGCATTAGACAAAAAGGCCACAGTGAGTGAAGGAACATCCTATTTGAGTCATAACATCATCTGTTTACATAATGCAGCCAAAGCTTGCAGACCCAACCTTGTCACTTAAGCCAACCAAGCTATGTCTCCTATAGAACAAGCGTACCCTTGCATTACTGTGGTTGCCCTACTGAAGGATTCCAAATGCATGATCTAATTAGAGCGATTTGCCTACATTTGATCATCTCTATAGGGTTATGGGAATCTGAAGTACACACAATACAACAGAATAAAGCAGGAGTCTCCAGTGGCATTTATTCTACTATCAGCTTTTGTGAGTCACTACAAGAACCAGCACCTCAAATAATGCCAGCATATTTCTGTCACCCATTTTGTCACAAGTAAACAGTGTGTTCCTTTCTAGTCACGCTACCGGATAAACTTCTGTCCAATCTCAAATGTCCCATTCTTGAATGAATGTAGTTGAGGCTTAGCAAAGGTCCAGCCTTCCTCTGGCGCTCTCTGCTGCTTTCTTTTGAGATTTTGTTTTAGAGCGCTCAATAGTACATGGTGCAAGAAAGGAAAGCCAGGACAGTGGGAGCTTTCCCGACCTCTTCAGGTAGGCCATTCTATAAGGCGGGCACTACCAAAGAGAATGCACAGGTATGGGCAACTGTTCATTTTTCCATATGCAGGGTGGCACCTGCAGAAGGCCCTGTTCAGATAAGCAAAGCTGCCATGGTGGAACATAGGGGGACAGGCGGTCTCATAGATATGCCAGCCCCAAAATGAGAGAAAGAACAATCTTTCTCTCATCCCTGGCTGCAAAGCACAAGATAATATGGAGGCAACAGCAGGATGAAAAGGCAATATTTTATTGGTATCAATCATCATTTAGATAAAGAAAAAAAGTGAATATAAAGCAGGATTTATTTTATATTACTGCGGCATGCGACTTCGGTATTGGCCCACCACTGCTGCCCCAGTACTGTTTTGCCGTTTTCTTGCCATAGTGTGTGTAGCCTGCCAATACTCGCTTTCTTCAGGGTCCATTGTTGTTGTTGTTGTTGTGTGTATGTGTGTGCAGTGTAGTTGAGTAAAAACTCAGAGGATTGATTGTTTAGAAGGAGAGAGACTAACGGTCGATACCATTTTTAGTTAAGCACAAAACTTCCCCAGAGCCTCATTTTCCCAACTCGCTTTTGAAAAGAACAATGTATGCATGCGCAGACAACACTTGTCTTGCCCTGATGCCTTCCCCAAGCATTCTTCAGGGTCCATAAACAGTGAACCTCATTGCTGTATGTATTCAAACTAGGTGGATCAATGCTTTAGAGGGAGACCTGTGTTCTGTGCAATTTTAGTGCCATTAACTGCAACAACAGCTGTTCCAAAGAGCCTCAAAGGTCTCAATGTAAAGAATAGGGCCAAAACTTATGTTAATGAAAAAAAACCAAATAGATTTTAGCTGAACCAGCAACACTCCACTCAGAAAATACCAATAACTGTAAATGGCCTGTTCAAAAGCCCCAAATTAAAAACTGAAACATTCTCTCAGCACACCTCTACCTATCTCATCCTCCATCACTGTTGCACATATGAATTCCAGTCCTCTCCTTTAAAACAAAATTCCAGATAAAATAAAAATTTACTAGAAAAACTAAAGATTGTAACTCAAGCAACTTCAAATGAATTGGATATTTGGGATAAAAGTTACAGAACTGTTCTTTAGCATATTGTTCTGAAGTCTGTGACTTAACACTCTTTGAAAACAAAGCCAGCATACACCATTTAGCTTGCTTAGATACAAACCTATCCTGATTTTTACTGTTACCCCACCCAACCCTGTATACTGCCTTACATAAAAAATACTTTTATTTAGAAGCTATTTTCAGATTTGAGAGAAACGATGATTGTAACAACTTGCAACACCCTTGAGTGAATGTAGTTCACTAGAATTGCTACTGCTGTTACCACCATATGGAAACTTTCGCACCTGTCGGTTTTACTTTCACACATTTAAAAAAATAGTAATATCCACTTTTCTGAATGTGATTATATACTTCACACTAACCAAAAGAAATTAAAAATTTCACAAGGTGTTAAAATTCAGAATCTTAAAATCTCACACATTTTAAAACTGTTGGGTGTTATTCTAAAGAGTATGAGGAAATACCATCTCATCCCAATTCACCCCCATTATGTTACTCCCAGTCCTCATGGAACATGGGAACAGCTTCATTCATTCAGTCACGGAAATATGTAGACACAAACAGTTCAATCCTAAACAGAGTTATACCCATTTACATCCACTACAGTCAACTCTGCTTAGGACTGCACTGTAAGTATCACATTTCACTGACATCTCCACTCCTTTTGATCTTTTTGATCTGAGTCAGCACATACTGCCAGGTGTGGAAATGTGAGAACAGATAAATAAAATTCTGCTGTGCTGTTAATTTCACACCTCCTTATGTGGACCAACAGAAATCTTCAGGAGTATCAGGATGTATAATATTGGTGTAGAGCTTGTTTTTATGCTGCTGAATCTGATTTTTATGATTATCCGATGTTACTGTTTTATCAATCTATTTTTATCTGTATGTTGTAATCCGCCTTGAGCCTGTACGTGGGGAGAGCAGACTATAAATTTAATAAATGATGATGATGGTGATGGTGCTGATAATGGCGTGGTCATTAGTGTACATGACACAATCAGCACCCTATGTCTACTGGTAATGGTTCTCAGTTTAGATTCCAGGTTTATGATAGCAAGCCCATTTTCTGAACAGATTATTGAAAGCGAGCCCAACAGAGAAATTATTCCCAGCAGGAGACTTTTGGGGTGACTTCTAGGATTGTGTCAGGCTAAGGAGGTCCCAGGATGCAAAAAGACAGAATCAGGGTTTTGCAGAAAGTGTCCTGCACTTGGTCAGCTGAATCCCTCAGGACTCTTCAGGAGTGAGCCGGCAGCAACCCAGCCTCTGAGGTAGAAGCAGCTGGTGCTGGAACACAGAGATTGCACCTAGCGGACCAGGGGATCCAGCAATGCAGCTCTTGCCAGCCTTTGCCTAAATAGGTTGAGGAGTGATCTGGCCCAGCTGCATCTGCTGGCAGGTGATGGAGCTCGGGAGGCTGTTACGCTCTGGCCATGATCTTTCAAGGAAGTTTCCCACTCAGAGTTCAATTCTGAGTCTGCAGGAATGTGTGGTGGACCCTGGTGCTGCTGGGACGTGGTCGGCCAGTGCCTCGCTTGCAGGCTATGGCAGAGTGGTCTCTGCACATGGTCAGCTGATGCCTCTGCAGCACCACACCCATCCTGACTCTGCTGGTCCTCAGGCTCTTCCTCTGAGCCCTCCAGGTCTCAGTCATTTGCCTGGTCAGAGGGGGTCATGACAGCAAATGGAGAGAGCAACAATTGCTGACCAACCCTGAACGTAACCCTCTCTTGCTTCCTTTTGAAGGATCTTTTAGGAAATTGCAGTCAATCAGTGAGAGAGACAACTGTCTTGCTGGCAGACAGAATCCGTTAGAGAAATCACTCCTGGAATTCTCATACAATACATTATATTAACCTGTAGTTAGCCCTGGACCAACGAACTATTGAGCTTAGGGTAACTCCCAGCTCCTGTTTTTTACTGCAAAATATATTTAAAAATTTTGGACACTATCTTTAGAATATGGAAGCCTCTCCTAGGGAGTGCCTGCAAGTTATGAAATTACTGTGTGTGAGGTCCACAGATGTTCAAACTCACTTCCACATGCCAGCCAGAATGTAACCACAAAGCCCCTTAGGCAAGTAGGGAAATGAAAAGGGAGAAGCGAGTGGTACATTTTGCACAGCCCTGATACATTTAGTTAAAGGTTAGGAATCACCAATTAAAGGTTCTATGCTAACAGAAAGTCTTTGGACTGAATTCTTGGACTGTAACTCAGCTTGAAATCCATTGCCAGGAAGAGAATAAATACTAAGCTAGGAAGGTCATCATGTGGACTCAGGAATAAAACAGCTCCTCATATCTTTATCTGTTCTTCATTTCCAATCCCTGACTTTTGCCAGGGGAGTTCTTTCAATTCCTTGGTATCTTATATGCTACAAAGCATTCAAAGTGTATGAATGGTTGGCACTTTCTCTGCTACTGTATATCACACTCCTCCCTAAGGCAATGGAATATTTGTCAAATTAAAAAATAAAACTGGACTAATTACCAGATTTTTTAAAATACAGAATAAAATTCATTCAACTGAGTGCTTAGTGGCGCTTCAAGTACTTCTAAAAGAAAAAAAGACTGAGAAGTGAGGTGGACCCTGTCCTACCTCATAAGTGCCCATTTCCCCTCTATTCAAGTAGCTCATGAAGGTGTAATATTTTTCACCGGCTTCTAAGGGGAAACTACATGCTATCATAAACATAAAACTACAGTGGAAATGACAGCTCCAGTTTGAATTCTCTCCCCATATATTTTGTAAAATTACATGTGTTCCACATCATCAGCTGCCATTAGCAAGAATGTGGTACACGTAACATTGTCACTATAGGTGCTAATATTTTGCATATCCCACTACTTACAAGTATTAGTTAGTTCAGATATCTCTCTGTAACTTCTTGTTCAATGTGCTTATCTTTCTTAATTCTACACTTTCCTGAATTAGATTTTATGGTAATCCTATTTTCCCTAGCTAGCAGCAGAGGTTGGGAACAGCCCTCCTTACCTGCACTGAGTGAACTGCTCACTCTTTTGACTGGATATTGTTTTAAACTGGCAACTTCTCCCATCACAGAGCCTTTCTGTTATTAATATAAACATATCCGCCTAATGGATGTATACTTCATGCACCTGATGAAGTGAGATCTGACTCTCACATACTTACGCTGAAATAAATTTTGTTAGTCTCTAAAGGTGTTACTGGGCTCCTGTTTCATTTTGCTGCTATAGACTACAGCAGCAACATCTGGAACTTTGTGATGTCCCAATAGAAAGTAAGTAAAACTTTTCATTCATAGTGAAATGAGAAGAATTTGACTCAAGGCCACTGTTTTTGGCAAAAAGCTACATGTGTATCACAGTGTGTAGTTCTATTTTAAATAACTTGGGTTGTGCTCAAGGGCCAATTTTTGAGAGTGAAAAGATGGAATAATTCTGTTGGTTTCTCCCCTCACCTCCCCCCCCCCACCAAAATACTGGATGCGTAAATTTTGAAAACCTCTTCTTCACGCCTTCTAAGTGTATGGGCTAAGTGGTGGAAACAGGTTGATAGCAATGACTCGCTGTAACCCTGGCCCTTGTAACTAAAGTAGATAAAAGGTACTCAGACTCCCCAATGCTAGTTGACTCATCAATGACAATGTGTGGCTTAAGGCCAGGGTTTTTGAACATTTCTCTTTCTTTAAAATTCACTAGGATCATGAAAAGAGAAGATCTTGATAAAGAGCTTCTGTGACCATTAAAACAGAAATAAGAAAACCCAGACAGAATATCCAGCAGATCTGTAACTTTTGCAATTTGCAGGAGCATCCATGGATAGAAGAATTAAGCAACAACATGCAAGAAAGCACATCAATTGCCCTGTTATCTAACCTCACACATGAAACACTAATTTCCCCCAAAATGCCAACTGGCAACAAAAGAAAACCACTAAATACTTACTTAGATTTATTTCTGACTAAAATACATATTTGGTAAACATGCATAGAATCAGGCTCCTTTCACACTTCCATTTAAAACCAGCTGTTAGCTGGCCCAAATTCATGTAAAGCAAGGTGGAGGCGGCAGTTTCAGACAGCATTTACATCCATTTGTGAACCATCTGAGGGTTGTTCAAGGCAAGAGACGAGCAAAAGTGGCTAGCCGTTGCCTTCCTCTGCAAAGCGTCCCCAGTCTTCCTTGGTGGTCCCATCCAAGTGTTGACCATGGCTGCTTAGCACCCAAGTCCTGGCAAGCTCAGTCCTAACTGGGCTAGAATCAGGCTGCCCCTCTAAAAGGCAATGGTCATATTTCATGGATGGGTCCTGTAACGGTTGAAAGGAGATTTAAGCCTGCAAAAACGCCATAAAAATAAGCTTGTAAAAGATTACAAGTCCTCCCACTTGGATGGTGTTCCACAAATCCCACATTTCCATGATAAAATGTTTACTCAGGTTCTTAGTGGTTCTCTTTCAAGTGAGCTCGAATAATGATCTCGGATAACACATCTCCATGCTTATTACGGGCAAGACTTCCACTTCTGGTTCTTTAGAACAGCCACCTGCAGGTATAGATGCAACATGTGATATCAGAAGATACTTCATACGAGTATAAGGTGAAAGACAACTAATTAAGTCCATTACATAAGCCCGCGAGACATAAATTTAGCTCCCTAGAATGCAAGCAAGTTTTGTGGAACTGTATTTATTTATTTTATTTAGATATATATATATACACCCTATTTTTCTCCTCAGTGGATACAAATCTGGCATTGCTGTTAAGAAAGACAAAAATGTGAAGTTCTTAAACTTGCACAGGTTTGAAGTAGTGGGGAGAGGTGCCTTTTTGAATTTACTGGGAACTTGAAATTTGTCAATAATGGTAAGATGCCCTTATTTAAACCAATTCAGCTGCCTTTTAAAAAACAAATGATGGTGCCCCCACCCCCATGGTTGTGGATCTGAATATCAACCACAGCAGGTGACTGCCAAATGTAGCTAGGGGAGCATAGAAGAAAAGGAAAAACCACAGACCCATAGGTTCTATAGTTATTTAGTTCCTAATTGTTGTAGCAGCTCTTGGTCTATGCACACATCTTCCTTTGTTATTCAAGGTGCCAATTGTGTAACTGAAGGATATCTCATTATCTGCATTCTTAAATTCAGGTGGCAGATAATAATTAAGATAACTATTAGCTTTGTGCATGACAAAGTTTGATAGTTCTGCTTCGTGAAACAGGTTTCTCTTTTCCAAAGCACACATTCACTAGCACTGCGAGATGTTCAGCCTCCTTCCAAAGACAGAATTTCCAGCCATTTGTATAAGCCTTTGATGGCAAGTTCTGAAAGAAGCAGCAGCGCAGGCAGCTGTGTGAGTGATCCCCCTACAGCAGGTGCCCTTCCTCAACCTAGGTAATTTTGCTCTATTTAGCTTAATCCCTGAATATCCTGGGCCGTAACTTAAAGAACTTGCCTTCAATGTTCAGTGCTATAATTAAAACACAGCCCCCACCGCACCCCAAGAGCCTTGTAGTCCTTGGGCTATATTTTCCTTCCAGTTTTTTGACTAATTAACGATTCCCATTGCAGAAACTTCAAAGCCCTTGAAGGCACATGGCAGGAGAGTGCCTAGTTAGCAGTTTTAGAACAGCAACTGAGAATGCATGCTGCAGAAGGCATGCAAGAGATGGCATTTTGTGTTATATGTTTACACACAGATATCTTCAACGCACAAGTCATGAACAGGTCCATCTTTACAGGCAATTTCTTTTCACATTTCTAAGATAAATGCGAAAAATCTTCCTAAAGCCACACCTAACAACCACCACCACCACAAATTTATTTACCGCTCTTCAGGACTACTTAACACCCACTCAGAGCAGTTTACAAAGTTTGTTATTATTATCCCCACAACAAAACACCCTGTGAGGTGGGTGGGGCTGAGAGAGCTCTGAAAAAGCTGTGATGAGCCCAAGGTCACTCAGCTGGCTTCAAGAGGAGGAGTGGAGAATCAAACCCGGCTCTCCAGATTAGAATCCTAGCACTCTTAACCACTACACTAGAAGCAGCACCTATAACATATCTATTTCTGGGAAAGAAAAATAAATTGGGCAAAATATGTTGGTAACCTTTAAAAAATCCACCCAATTTTCTATGCATGTAAGGGATAGATTAGTATATATAGATGTTATTGGCATTCAAATTGCAAACAAAAATATCACTGATGATGATCCACCTCATGGGACAAAGAATGTCATTCTCGAGTGGCAACCAATGGAAAAGAGAATCAAGGTAGTATAGGCAAAGGTAAAGGAACAATAACCGTAACAAACTACCTACCTCAAATTTAATAAAATTACAATAACAATCAGAAGACAAAGTCAAACATATATATAACACTCAATTTTTTATGTATATAACAATCTATGCATTTAAAGGCGGAGTGGTATGTTCAGAAGTAACAATCAGGTTACCCACTTAAAGGCAAGCTGTGACTGTAATTATTCTGATGCTTGCCTTTAAGTGGTAACCTAATTGTTACTTCAGAATATACCACTCCACTTTTATATGCATAGACTGATATTGCAATTTTACTAAATTCTCAGGTGGCAGACAATTCTTCACCGTCCCATTGAAAGGTAAACGCTTCTGAGGCAGATCATCTGGGCTGTCAAGAACAAGCAGATAGTTCTCTGGACCAAGCCAAGATGCATAAAGAAAAGTCCCAGAGCAGAAGCTTTTGTTCCAAGAGAACAGGCTGTACCTTTCCTTTGGCTTTGACAGGACAGCATGTACCACAGCCAGGGAGCCCACCCTCCTTTAAATTCTTGTCCCATTTGCTCTGCTGGGAGGACAGAGAACAGCTTTGCCAGCAGCCGTTTCATGTCTGTGGCTTAGTCTGGCTATATCTGTTGCTTCTCATCTTTGGACTGGCCACCCTCATTGGATCGGTCAAATAGGGCCATTAGCACAGAAGAAACACAACCACTTTCCAGGTCTGCTAGCACATGGTGAGCCCCGCTCATAGACTCAACTTAGGAATATACAATACACTGCTTGTAGGAAGTGATGAGATGCAGTATCTTCAAAATCTTTACTCCTGGGTTTTGCACAAACCTATGGTCACCTGAGAACAATTTTTCCTAGCAGACTATTCAAAACAGTTCTGTCAATTGTCATATTACCTAACAAGTTACTAAGGCATTGGTAACACAAACTACATTTCTTGCAGATATGGAATATGTTCTGATAATATACCACTCCACTTCTTATAAGCTGAAAATAGTTGCACACTTCAAATTAATCACATCTCAGATTTATCCATTTTTATTTATTTATTTAGGCAATTTCCATGCTGTCTTTTCAGAATCCTGTACAAGACAGTGTACAATTAAAACAATGTAACAATAAAAAACCAAAGCTATTAAAATTTAAAAACCTTCTAGATTCCTCACCAGGATGTATTAATCCTCTACAATATTGCAAAAATTGTTCCTCTAAACTGAAAGTTTGATGGAGAAGCACTATGCTAGAAAGAAGGAAGCAAAAAAGAGCAGAACCAGAATGTTCCTTTCAGTCCGTTTGTTGACCTACAATGTATAAACGTTGACCATTTGTTGCGTGAGATGGAATGCAGGCATCTTCTCTCTGGAAAGAAATTCTGTTTTAATATCACATTGTCTCACCACTCAAACAGATTCACTGTGATAGCCGGATTCTTTCCCTACCTAGCAAGGCCGCTGTGATTTGGAATGCTTTGTGCCATGTAGAAGTATCACTGGCATATCTTGGTGTTGCACAACCTACTAACCAAGTGACATCATATATAACTACAAGAAAAATGGTCACATTAATATTAGGTGCATTTGATCACACATCAGTGTATTGTTTCTCTCTTTAACAATTTGCCAAAATTCTTTTCATTATGCCGTTTATTTAAGTTGATTCAGGTTACAGGTAAGTTTCAGCAGGTTACAAGTGCAGAAAAAACCTAAGGATTTACTATTTCTGAAATGCAGTCAGCAAGTAAAACAAACCAGATGTTCATCTAATCAACTGCCACTCAATAGCAGAAGCTGTTAGAAAGCATTCAGGCTGCCTGGTGCTTAATTTCTCAATGAAGACAAATAGACAGATAAACAAACAAACAAACTGCTCCTCCTCTTTAGCAGGTTATTACGGCTGCAGCAGGGATGCTCACAGAGCTAGACAGGCCCTGTTATTTACTTACTATCCAGGAGTGAATATGGCATAGTGATTCCGTGAAAGGTGAAGGGCGTGGTTCTGAAGTCTCATCTAAACCAAGGAATATATCTGGTCACTTTAGGCAAGCCGTTACCTCTCACCCTCAGCCCATCTGCCAGGATAGTTGGAAAGACTATGCAAGGGTATGTGAAGTGCTCTTAAGAGTAAAGAGGTTTTATATAAATGGCAAGTATTACGTCAGTTACACATAGAGCAGCAGTCACCCCCAGTGCTGCAGTGGTGGAGGTCTTCTGGATACTGACCCGATAGACAGCTCTTAGGTTCTGCACACTCATTTGGGGGCATGGGTTGTATATATAACTGATATAACAGTTGTGGGAATCATGGGTTGCTTAAGGATGCATGCCTTTCACAGCTGTTCCAGCAACACACACAAACAGTCATACATAATATATAACTGTGTGTATAAATGTGTGTACGCACACGGGCATGCATGCACACGCGCGCACACATGCACACACACATTTTGCACTATGGCTGCCTTAGCCTCAACATCTCATCTGAAATCCACCACCTCTAGGCTGTTTGAGTCCTGCCATCTTATCCAAAGCACTGGAATCTCTCTCTCTCTCTCTTAGTCGTTTACTACCCATCTCTTAACTCCAAGAAAGTTTTTTTTAAAAAATCTAATTGGTTGGTAGAATGACCCATAAACTTATAAAGTATTGGTTTTCATAAACTGCTAGAGTAAAGCCACAAAAAAGTCTAACTCTACCTCATGTGTACCACATCCCTTGCTCTTAAAAGTAAATCTAATTCAGCATGCTCTCTCTTGTCCATGACAGAAAGAAAATACATCTCAGATCATTACTCTCTGCTTAAACCAGAATGCTGTGGTGTAGGAAGGATTGAAGATCTGTTGAACTTTAGTGCATCATCTCTGAAAATAATCAGAGGCATATATACCAGTGGCTATGATGGGGAGCCCATGGTTCTATCCCAGTGACCTCTGGAATGCACAGCATATGAATAAATTACCCATGTTGCTGATGGTGCCAACTATTCTCCCTAAACTTTTTTTTCCAACAACCACTTCACTTCCACCACAAACATCTCTAACCATTTCTGTGTATTTTGTTAGACATCTTCTCCTTCAAAATAGTCTATCTTTTTAACTTTGCACCCTACTTTCCAAGATTTGTTTCTGGAAAGGTGGGGATCAAAAAGTAACCTGGAAAAAGCCTAGAGCAGAAATAGTGCCATAAAGCCATGTAGAGGTGGAGTTTAAGGGAAGCACAGAGAAATTAAGGCATCCATTCCTCCCCGGAGGATCCACATGCAAGGTGCACAGGAAGCTACCAGAACACCCTGAATGACGTGGAAACCGTATCCCAATGTCATTTCTACTTGCAGGTGTGCAGGCTTTGTATAAACTAAAAACAAGTTAAAAACTAGTTAATTAGAGATGAAATTTGCCAAAGGCATACTCCAATAAGAAAATTAAAGAAGTCACTCTAATAAATAGTAAAAATAGCTACTTGAAAAACAATTCCTATTTCTCAGGATATGCCTACTTACTTTTTACAATACACATTACAGTACAACACTTTCACCTGCACCAATCCTGCTCAACTTTAGATAGAAAACCAATTAATATTGGACAAACTGTCATGAACCACAAGAGGCAGTGTCAACCATCCCTCCTTGCATAATTTATTAGCAGCGGGTCTCATGAGAAACAGATAGCACAGATATCCGCAGCACAAAAATGGAGGGAACAATCGGGGGGGGGGGGAAATGGCTTTCCATTTGTTGTTGTTGATTACAGGAAGTTTTATAAAATCTGAATGCGAGGAGATTCTGAGAAGTATTCTGAACAAGCATATAATCCCTGACAAGTCAACTGTAACAAGTGAGAGGCTGCTGATTCAAAGAGCACAGATTGTTCAGAGTGAAGAAGATAACACACACGCGTAGGCAGAGAGGCCTCTTCTGCTCTGTAGCAGAGGCAAGAATTATTGCCACTGCAACCCCGCCTCACTGTCCAAACCTACATTACCCAATACGCACATTCTCCCTCTGATCTCTGTGGAGACCAAACCTAAGGAATGCCTCATACATAGTCAACTAGAACACCACAATCCTGATTGTGGCTTTTTGATACGCAGGAGCCCCATACAGACTATGACCCAAAATGCTGGGTTTAAAATCAAGGCCATCTGCTTCTCTGACCACAAACTTTATCCAGCTAACCCAGTGTTTTTAAAACACAGCCTGAAGTATCTCTCTCAGTAAGAGAGCTGCTATGATACAATAACTTCATTCCCTTTAAAGGAAGCCTGTGCAAAGGACAAAAACTAAACAGACAGAACACTGGTTTCCCTTACTACTTGCATTGTGATTGCTACTGACTCAAAGCAGATTTGGGGGTTCAGAAAGGGTCTACGGTTTCACAATATTTGCAAGGATTGACTGTGTCCCCACATCAAAATCTCCCTGCACAGGCAAAGCTGGCTCTCCAGACAATGAGACCACCCAACTAAAAGCCTATCACAAAATGAGGTGCACCACATGCCCTTTCAGTCAACTCTTGCACCAGCCTGTGAGGCAAAGGAAGCCTTGATGCAGCTTTTCTTATGGCAGATTCAACCTGCAGAAACTGTTCATTCCTTCCTAGAATGTACCACCAGATTACACATGGGATGGGATCCCATATTGCAAACTCTCACTTGAGTAAAAATTTAGACTTTCAACTTAGTCTTATGTGTTTGAAGGAGGAAACCCCCGACATATTCTACAAAGATTTTTTTCTGGAGTCCTTAGAAGACTAAACAACCAGTAATATGAACAATCAAAATGCAGAAGGCTTTTGTGATACATCTTGCAAGACACGCAGGTTTTGTTCTCTCTCTTAGCCTGGGATTATTTGACCATTCTGAAGAACAATTTGAAGAATATTGTAGGAATATCGTAGGAATGGTCAACTGTGTGTATTGCTGATTGATTTTTTTTTTAAACTCTGAACCCTGAGTTTTGTGCAAAGGTCAGAATACCATCAAAACCACCATATAAAACATTAGAGGAAACTTACTATATAATTCACTGTGGGGAGTTAGACAGTTTCACCTTCATGTCTGCTATTTTATGACCCTATCTTTCTGAGAGATGGAAGGAAAGAATAGAGGGCTACAAAAAGTCAGCTATGTTGGTGTTCTTTTTTTCCCAGCAGCCCATCAAACAATTAAGGAAGGAGACTTCTTTGTCAAACACAGCATGTACCCAACTGGAACAAATGCTAGAAAGTCCCCTCTAGTCCTTCAAAGTAAAATACCAATGTCTGAAAATAAACTTTTGTCTCTTACTTTTCCTAGGTTTCAAAACTCCACCCCCCCTTTTCAGGCCTTTGCAAATGTTTTAACAGGAAATATTTTCCTGTTCCATTTCCTTTGCAGGGTGCTTTTTAGCAAACTGAAACTGGATGGCCCACAATTGGGAAATGCAGAATTTGGGGGGGGGGAGATGTAAGCAGGAATAAACCCCAACCTTCAGCACAAAAAGTCTTCTGGTTCCTTAGAAACAGGTAATCTGATTTTCTTTTCTGACAGCTATCCTGTTTACACAGGCAAGAGGGACTTCTCTTGAATTCTGGTTATGCTTGGCAGCAAACCAGAGACTGAAAATCCAGCTGATTATCTCTTGGCTGTGGGAGGATCTTAAGTAAAACCATTGAGCTAGACTGCATCTTCTGCTTATACTAAGCTTTTCTAATAAGCAAAATAAAGCCAATTTGATCCTAGGTGAATTATGCATTTTTCAGGGGATACTGAAATACCTATCAGGAGTACTACTTTGAGCCTTATTGATGTGAGCGAGAAAATCCATGATCTGTACCGGCCAATTAAGATTGCGCTGAGAAAATGTTTGGGGGCAGAGGATAAACATTTCCTATGACCAGTACCATATCTTAAATATTAAACCAGGGGCCCTATGCCTACTTTAGCCATTTAAGAGGGAAAGGCCATAATTCAGTGGCAGAGCACCAGCTTTGCCTCCAAGAAAGCCATATCAGTTAGAACCAAACTACAAGTTATAGCACCTGTGAGTCTAATCCGCGGCCACCAACACCATTTTAGAGGGGAATTTAGCCATTTAAACATTGCTGAAAGGATCAGGCCCGTGGTGCAATGACATCATGCAATCTTGCTCTAACCATACATCTTTTCAAGTGCCAAAATAGCCCTCCACAAGAAGACTGCATGGTGTCACACCACTGCTCTCATGGCAATTTTTAAAACAGCTAAATTCTCCTGTAACATATTGTCAGCAACCATGGGCTGGATCCATGGCTGCTGAAACCTGTACTTTGGCTCTTAAACTATAGTATGAGATCAATAAAAATATACAATGTAAAGGTAACCACAGAGTGAAAAGGTCTACAGCTAATGTGAGGAACCTAACTGGTATTCAAAGGGGGGGGGGAATCCATCAGCTGGTTCAAATATAACTGCAAATATTACTATGCTTTCTGCAAAACAATTTCTTCTACATAGCTGTGGTAATCTGTGGCAACAACTTCCCATGTGGCCAGCCAGAATATGCTATAAGAACCCATGCCTAACACTGCATCTGTCTGAGTACCACTTGAGTGCTGTTATGACTCTTTACCATCCAAATCTACCCACAAAATGGAAGCCCAATCTAGAAGTTACAACAGGCGTATAAATTCTTGACCCTGAGGAGACAATGTTCATGCCATGGTGGTAAACTTTGCTTTGGCTCCAAATTTAAAGAAGACTTGCTGATCCTAGGGTGCTGTTACATTACCATAATGTTGTCGCACTCTTCTGCACTCCAAAAAAAGGAGGAAAAAATCATAATAGAAACAAGAAATCATGTAGCAACACCAGTATATTTTCCTTTTTAAAAAAGTGCCTTTACTCATATATATAAGGTCCCTCCCATTTCCACGAATTCCCCACTCCCTCTGCAGATCCCCACGAGGCTGTAACTTAGGGCCCAATTTCTCTTTCTCTGGCTGAGCGCAGCTGAGCAGCACCCAAGGACCTTGGGAGAGCCCCTCCCCCAAATGTGCCCATACTCAGTACTAGTAAGAATCGTCACAAAACAAGCCCTGAGCAACAGTGACAGACACTTGAATCCCAGGCAGTTCTAATGCCACCCACCACGCATGGCACTGTGCACTGACAACGCCCAATGTGTGGTCAAAGGAGGGAAACCTTGATGAAACCACAGAGCTACGTCCACATAGGCCCCTACACTCATTCTACCACTAATTTTGTTCAATATGCTTGTTTCAAGCAGGTGTTCTTGCTTGGGAGGGCTAACCAACCCTTGTCACTCACCACAGAATAAGCATAGACAGGAGAAGGAGCAGTGAGTTTACTTACGCATCAGAAGCTTTATCTTGGCCAGGGAAACAATCTGCAGAAAATGCAGCAGTGTGGATGGATGGGATGAAAGGAGATGAGAAAAAATGAGAAGCATCCTGGGTTTGACTGGGGGTTATTGGAACTGGGCTACTGGTCAATTTACTAATTATTCTTAGCTTTCTTACAGCTCTCACATATATATGTGGGTGGGTCTTCCTAGTTCATTCCTCTGGAAGCCCATTGCTAGTGATAAATCCTGGTGCTTTTTTGCATGTGGATAAGATGTAGTTATACTGTGCCATGGTTCCCAAGAAGGCTCCTTCAGTACTGGGCTATATGGCTGGGATTCCTGGGAAAAGGGGAATGGCTTAGGGCCCTGGAAGCCTACGAAGACCTCATCATGAGTCAGGTTTGTAGCGTCCGTTGCTGTGGCTATGTGGTTAAGCACTTTGCTTTTTCTACCTCTTGTATATTTCAGCTAGAATCAGTGTTTCCATCAGGGCGTGTCTCCCAAAAGACAAGCGTTGTTTTGTGAAGGTCAGCTAGATGCCCTATGGATCTTTGGCTTCTGTGATTTTTAATGGCTGCCTGATTGCCTTTCTAGAGAAAAACAGCGATAATAATGAATGTTGTAGCTCTTGTCCTCGGGGTGTTTATTTGAGGTTAAAAAGGTAAAGGTAGTCCCCTGTGCAAGCACCAAGTCATTACTGACCCATGCGGGGACATCACATCACAACATTTTCTTGGCAGACTTTGTTACGGGGTGGTTTGCCATTGCCTTCCCCAGTCAGCTACACTTTACCCCCAGGAAACTGGGTTCTCATTTTACTGACCTCGGAAGGATGGAAGGCTGAGTCAACCTTGAGCCGGCTACCTGAACCCGGTTTCCGCCAGGATCGAATTCAGGTCGTGTGAGCAGAGCTTGGGCTGCAGTACTGCAGCTTACCACTTTGTGCCACAGAGTGGCACAACGTGTATATTTGAGAGTGTTGCTGTTCTTCTTGGTATTCTTTCATTGCTCCTGCACTAGCCCTACTCCCCCTCCCCATAAAAGTTCCTCTTATATTAGCCTTTTGGTGCATATAATGCAGTCACTGAGACAATTCTCAGACATCCAAGACAAAGAGCTTTTTGTACTTTTCCAGATTAATGTTTGTCCTGCTTCTGATCCTGCAAGGAAGAATGAATCGTGGCCAGGACCACCAGTAAGCTGAGTGCTTCCCGTAGCCTTCAGCAGCGTATGGTCGGAGCTCACCTGGATTGAGGACCAGTGCGTTTGTGGGCAACAGAGTAAAGAATCACCTTGCACAGTGCATTCTTACCCTGTGTCCATTGTTTCAGAGATATGGCTACAACATCTTGGGGAAGTAAAAGTGCTTCAGCTAATACACAGTTCTCCCTATATTTCGGGTCAGGGAGAGATTATGACCATTTCTTGGTAGGGAGGAAGGGTTCTCCAGAGTGAAGCCATCTTTTGTTTATCTCTATGGATTGCTTTGTCCTTGTAGCCCCAGGTACAGCTAGGGAGTGGAGGCTTCTGGTAGATGTTTTTGCCTGGAAACTTGAAGCTGTTATGGAAAGATCCCTGGGTTTTAGAAAGATGCAGTAAAGCACATAACTCCATTATGCAGAGATGCACAACACAAATTAACACCTGAGATTTGGAGGGGGACACTCAACATACAGACATCATACCTTGCACATGTCCCAATGACATCACAATTGTTAATGAGAGGTGCAGGGGGTGGAGAATTTCCTCTGGTCTGAAATACAGCAGCTTCACTGCTTTTTCTTTGCCACGGTTTATCCAGTATCCTAACCCTCTATCTTGGGGAAGGCAATGGCAAACCACCCTGTAACAAAAGTCTGCCAAGAAAACATCATGATGCGACGTTCCCCCCATGGGTCAGTAATGACTCAGTGCTTGCATAGGGGACTACCTTTACCTTTACCCCTCTATCTATACTTTGTCTATTCAACTTCACCAGCCCAGACTCGTATCCTATGCTCCTGTCAAGTACATGACCCACCCTTTAGTGGTATACAGAATCATAAAAGCAGCAGAAACAAGAAACCGTTTGCAAAACGAATCCATCATATTTCAGTCAGCTCATCCACCCTCAAGCTGTTCATTGATGGGTGTGGCAGAGAAGTCTGTGAATGGCAGCATAGTAAACAACAGCAACAAAGCCCTTAGCTAAGCAGCAGAATGTCTGATGCCAGCTAGGGCAGCTTACAGGCACCATCTGGATCAGCTCATAAGAACTGTGTGGAGTGGTGCCAGCTGACATCAGCTCACGCCAAGCCCTGAAAGCCACAAACTCAACTCCACCAATGAACTCCACAGAGCTCGATGAACTCCCCTGGAACTGATGAGGTGGGTCTGACAAGGCGTTTTTGGTTTTTAAAAGAAAACATGGCATTGGGGTATTAGCAATTCATCTTCTCCATGCCAAGCCCAAGAAAATTTATCTACAATAAAATTAAAGCAGATGGCAAATCTGATACCATTTCACAATCCAAGTAAAATGCCCTCAGTATTTAGGAGCCAACAATTTCTACAGTTCTCTGGAGACAGAAAAACACCTCTCCTCCAAAACTGGAATCAGCTTGTTAAATCATGAGTCTTATTGTTCATGGGCCATCACAGTTCAACACTGGAGGGAAAGATTGGGGGTTTACATGTCAGAACATACACATTTATTTAAGTCTATTTTTACACAGGTCTTGAATAGCTCAGATAGTGTTAAACACTCAAATGGTGATTTTTATGGTTCCAGAGAACTCAGGATAAGCCCAGGGAAGTTAAAAGTCTGTGCAAGCCCTGAAATAATTTGCATTTAACACTGATGCTTTCTTTGAGTTAGTTGGAAGTCTACATCATAAGCACAAAAAAGAAAATAGAACTGATGAGGGGGAGCTAAAGGTGAATATATAAAACTTCTGCATAGGCTAGTGAATTTGGAATTTCTCAGGGTGGTTAGACACATCCAGGGATTGCTTCCTTCGTTTCAGCACTTCACTCCTTCTTCCCCTTTCCCAGGATCAATACTAGAACACACAGCTCTTTCCCGCAGAATAACTCTGGCTAAACTGCAGTTTGCTTCTCCCCAGGGTAGTTACCATCCAAACATAACACACTTCACTCACCTATCCAGCCCCTGCCTTTGTTCTCTTAGAGGACTGCAGTTTAAACCACAGTTAACATACATTCAAATGCCCACATAATTACCAGAAATGCAACACACACAAATATTTACACGGCAAAACATTACAGATGGTTATACCCAATTCAAAAATGGCATTTTAAATGGTCTAACATTTAACCAGATATCCAGAAATGCTGCTAGTCCTATTGTGACTGAGATAAATTCTGACCAAATAATGAAGGCACATTTTGATAGAAATATACATAAATCCACACCTGCTTCCCCAATGCCTCCTAGCAAACTGGTATAATACAACGTAGCTTGAGGGCTGGATCAAAAGTTCACAATGGGCTACATGTGTCACCCCTGCTGTGGCTGTTGTGTAGCTTTATCTGACATATTTCTCTGCTGTATTGCCTCGGTAATTACAAACCTTCCAGACTCTCACATACTTCCCTCTTAAAATTACAACTTTGCTGACAAGAGATTTGTCCAAACACAAACCATACATTTATGCATACAGGAACTTGAATATGCGACTATCAAGGATGTGGCCAGAAAACAGGGTCCCAGCCCCTCCCCCCATAAATATTCTTGAGTAATGTATGCACAGGATTACACATATTTACTTTTAGCAAAATTATGAGATGATAAAAACTGCACCCCCATTTTTAATTTTATTTAAATTCCTTTTTATCTTGCAGTGCAGTTGCATCTAATATTTCTTGTCGTGAGTTATCTTTGCAGCCAGGAAATGTGTCTTTCCATCTGGACTTTGTCAGTTTTTTGGCTGATCCAACACAAAAACTTTAAGAAATCCCTGTTGCTGCTTTCTACCCCCTCCCTCCAGGCCATCCTAGAAATTTGGAATTTTTATTTTTCCATTCAGTCTGCAACAGACTCCAAGAAAACACAAAACACATAAGCCCCAATGAAGTGTGGTCTATCTTATACAATATGATTTGTGGAGAACAACAAAAATATGGATATAACAAGATTCAGAAAACAAAACCATATCTACCGATTTGAGCACATAAACAGTAACAGGTACTTAAACAGTATGTAGCCATCCCCCTATTTGCCAGAATATTCTACTTCATCTTAAAATATTATTTGAAAACAAATAATAAACATCTTAATATGAATTCTCATTGAGAGGGAAAGGAAGAAGATACTGGTCAAGGAAGAGACCTGATGCCTGATGCCTTACCCTAGAGGAGCCTAGATCCAGCCTGCCTGCAGAGTGGAGGACACTGGTTTTCTTGATACAATGCATGGGAATGTGGCTGCAAACAAGGGGGGGGGGAACCAAACCAGTGGGTGAATATTTTAACCTACCAGGACATTCCATCGCTGACCTAAAAATAGCAGTTTTCAAGCAGAGAAACTTCAAAAGAAAATTACGTGAGACTGCTGAAACTGAGTTTATTTGCAAATTTGGAACAATGACCCTCACTCCCTGCCGGGGTTGAATTGGGACATTGGATTTTTCTTGCACTACAGATGCTAATGTTCTGCACTCTGCACCCATACTCTATCAAGCTAAATACAACATGTCTTATAGCTAGCTTCCTGATACTGGCCATTTCCACACACGTTGAATAATGCACTTTCAATGCACTTTAGCAATCCTTTGGAAGTGGATTTTTTGTTCCACACATGGAAAAGCAGTTCCAAATGTTCACTAAAGAGTATTGAAAGTAGATTATCCAATGTGTGTGGGAGCAGCCACTGATTTGCAATACCACTCCCACCCTCTGCCTGGGTTATAAAGACTCCTGCCTTTTTCCACTTCGTGTAGCTGACAAAGGGAGATTTGACTCTCAAAAGCTCATACCCTGGAAATCTAGCTGGTCTTTAAGGTGCTACTGGACCTGACTCTTACTATTAGACTACCAGGAGCAGATGGAAATGCTTAATAACTCAGCCTTAGCTGAGCTCAGCTATCCTGCTTGTAACCAAAGCCTCTATTCGAAGAGTTTCTGTGAGGGGGAAAACAACCATGAGATGTTATAAAATGTTGTCTGGTGAGAGTCACATAATACTGTCTTGCACTTCCTGAAACCAAAGTGGTAGTTTTCTCCACTTCAGGTGTAGGCATTAAAGGTTAACAGGAAGAGCCTTTCAGATTTCAATAAAAGGAAATCATTTTGTATGAGAAACACAAAAGCGAAACTGCTCACAATACAATCAATACAGAAAAAGCAACAAGTTTTTCTTGTAATAACGTGATTGGCTGCAGGCAAGACAAAGAAACCTGTTCTCTGAAATCCACCTCCCAGCCAAATGGTGTCCCTGTATATATCTGAAAATAGCATTGTTAAAAACGCACTGCATTCTTACAAAATATGGATAATTTATTTACCTGTTGTTATCTAGCCGCCGCATTCAACGTAAATGGAAACAAACTTAAAAGTTACTTTAGGTGATGTGAATAATACCAGTGAGGGCAACAGCATTATCCTAGATTTTATATTACACACAAGTCCTTTGGCAGCTGTAACTATAGTTTTCAGTAGCCATTATTTAGGCAGCAATGCAGATGGTACTCTTGTCAATCAACCCCATCTGTTCCTAAAAACACAATATGGCCAAAGGTACATGTTTATGATGTACTACCTTCTATCAGGCCCCAACACACTCAGACTTGTACAATGACATTTCAAATTTCTTAGAATCTCAGATACACATACACACAAAAAGGCTGGATATCAAACAAAAATTTATGCCCAAGTAACAGCATGTGACTCCGGTATCAAAAGGTAACTGTACTATTGCTCTCAGGCAGCTGCAAACAGCATCCATCTTACTTACTTCTAATGAAATTGCCAAGGAATATTTTTTGCCTACTGTAATGCTATCTTGAGATAAAACTAGTATAAATTAAACAGCACAAAAATGTAACATATGCCTAAATCTTTAGCATTCCTTTCTATGTTAGAGTAATTTTAAGTTCACCTTCTTTCAGTAAAGACTAGAGTGAACTAATGTCCAACCTGGAGTAGCGCATTCAACTCTCAAAATCAGAGAGGATGGGAAGCCATATTTCTTTAGCCTTCCAAGGCCTCTGGAATGTAATTTTCTCAGACATTTTCTATTTAATGGCCACATAAATCCTGCAGTGATGAGAGACTTCTTTGAATCAGAGGGGACAGGATGTTTGTTTTTGGAAAAACTGTCTTCATGGAAACATATCTGTATTTTACGAGATAAGAACTAAATGCCACTTTGTGATTGGGAAAGGAAGAAAAGTGAGGAAAGAAGTCTACTATGCCCAAGACAACTTTTCCTCTTAAAATAATTTGGAATGTATTTCATCAAGCAGAAGCTACTCAGGTTCCCATGATATTAGTTGTCAACATTACTTACATCATGTTTTTCTACCTCTACTCATTAATGCTGTGACAACAGTGTGGCCAGTTATCATCTCTATCTGCCCTTCCTGGGCAAAGTAATTGAGAGAACGGTAGAGGACCAATTTCAGGTTTTCTTATATAACTATTTTGCTCTAAGTCCTTTCTAATCTGGTTTCAGGCTGGGCAAAAGGACAGGGGCAGCTCTGGGGGCTTTAGTTGATGACTAAAGGCCATGCTTCTTTGTTGCTCTTCCTGGACTATCTACAGACTACACTATCCTGTTGAGGCATTTGGAGGCAGAAGTAGGTATCAGAGGACGTGCCTTTCTCTGTCCCTTTGCTCCACCATGGCTGCTTCGCTCATCTGAACAGGGCCTGTTGCAGATACGACCCTGCAAATGGACAAAATCAACAGTGGGACTGTACTGTAAGGAATTGGTTCACAGAGCTTGTTTGGTAAGGGGATGGGAGTCTGTAAACTATACTACTGGGTACTGTCTTTTGATGCAGATATACTCCTACTGGATGGTTTCTGCATCATTTAACATGTCACATAAAATTATTTGTGTTTTGTTTCAGCAATGTTTCATTGCTTTATTCTTGTATTCAAATTTATGTTTCTCTTCAAATTTCTGCAGTAATAATAACTGCTGTTCTAGACAGATTAGCGCTCCACTCAGAGCGGTGAACAAATTCAGTGTATTATAATCCCCACAATACAACTAGAAAGCTGGGCTAAGAGGAGTGCTTTTCCAAGTCCACCTACTGAGCTCACGTAGTGAGATTTCCAACCACTTAACCACTATGCTACAGCTATGCATAGACCTATCTTTTTAATTGAATGTCCTAGTTTTTTATCATATTGACTTACACTCGGCAATATGCCTTGAGTCTCAGTGAGAAAGACAAACTATAAATAACATAAATTTAAAAAATATTTTTTAAAATTGTGCATCTGAAAGCTGATCTACATAGGGAGCAGTCTTTAGGTATTGTGGAGAAGTGAAGACACTAGTGAGGTTCCCCTACATTCAGGTCTACTCGTGTTTTAAGGCAACCCATCAGAAGCAGTTCGTAGAGTGCACAAACTTGGAGAATTTCCCTATTGCTGATGCCTGCCTTTGAAAGAAATAAAACATAATTTTGGAAATCTAGAATATAAAAATACATTTGATGCAAAACAAGATATCTCCATGTATTAATTCAAGATGTTTAGTTCTAATTAATTCAACTCAAACCGGAAAAAATATTAAAATAGTAATAAATTTGACTATAGACAAGTCTGCATAAAAGAGATCACTGGAGGAATAGTACTAGTTGAAGTCAAAATCCACTCATGATATGAAGAAACAGTAAATAGTTTTGCAGATAAAAAAATATTCATTGCACTTTCTGGGAATGAGCTTTCAAAGGGATTTAAAGAGACAAATTGTATGCTGTAAAATATTGACCGTGGAGTTCATTGGAATGGAAGAAGGCTAAATACTAAATAGTATAACTAGCTTGAGAAAGAGAGTGGAACTCAAGCTTGGATACAAACTAGTATAATGACTATTTGCCAAGTGTATTATGAGCAGGATGCCCCGAAATATTAGAGGCTTAAGATTGAGAATTTTGGCCCAGGCAGCATACAACATAAAGCAGAATTCCAGATGCTAAAAGAAACCAGCATACTTTTTGTGACAAAGACCATCACCAATGAAACCCAAGGAAAGAGTGCTCAACACTGTTGAATACACAGCTGATGCCCCCCCCCCCAAATATTCCCATTCCTGAGAGAGCTGTTCTATATTACCAACAAGGTCCAAGATTCCATGTCTGTATAATGAAAAACACTGCAGTGCTACTCATTTGTCTGTCTTGGGCTTGGCAATATTTCTGTGCTAGGAATCCCACAGTTCACAGAAGAGGTCTATTCGCTTTATAGTTTTAGTCCAACTTCACTAGCAAAGAGAAGCTTTATGTATAAACACACTGCGCTGCATGCCTTCAACCTCCAGGCAACAGTCAGACACTCCCTTTTGAAGGGCTCTTTGCAACTTAGAAAACAATATACTAGAAAATATCAAAAGTGCCCAATAGGCAAGCTAGTCTCTATTCTCTGAAAGGTCAACTATTCCATCCATGTGGTAAAAGCCTGTCTGGTGCAGTGGCCAAACTTCTGGACTTTAAAACAGAAAGACTAGACTGACATTAGACAAGTTATCTCTCTCACAGGTTGTTGGAAGCATAACATGCGGGGGAGGGGCGTCATATGTTACTTGAGCTCATAGAAAGAAAAAATGGATTAAATAATATGAAATGATTATGGCAAAACTGACCAACTTTGGTGGGTGTAGAGGATAGGGCAGGTGTGGTTTTCTGAAGTGGATGACAAGTATGCACAGTGATTTCACTTTTTTAGAAAGTAGAAAAAGAAAGAATCCTTCTTCACTTTGGACTGATACAACATAAGCTGGAGGATAATAGAAGAAGACCACTAGTTCAGCTGGAATATGTCTCCACCGCCTTTAATATTCCCATTGCTCTGTTGTCTGGGTTAAAACATAAGATGCTGTTCTGCTATGGACATACCTAAATTCCCCAGACAAGGGAAACCACTGTTTGTCAATATAGCACAATGCGCACAGTCAACTGAGCTACGGATTCACAATGTATGTGATGACATGAATCTCAAAAAATAATCTAGAAAGCTGACCTATTTACAGTACAGTGCTAAATAATAAGTATGGAGAAAATTCACACTTAATTTTACTTACATGGATTAGCACCTTAACAACAGAAGCATGTGTCTGTCATTTATCAGGTGTATCACAGTCTCTCCCTGTGAATTTTCATAATGCAAAAAATTGTTCCCTCCAAACTTCAAAGTAAGGAGGGGAAAGGTGGGGAGAGAGGCGGTCCGAATGCACACACATTTCTACTCTGAAAAAGGCAGGCTGGATGTAAGAGAAATACTGGTGTCTAAATTGAAGGTTCCTTTTGAATTGGTATGACTAGCAAATCACTCATTATTTAAAAAAACAAGTAAAATACATGCATATGTCACAACGAAGTTCTTTAAATTGTTTGGCAGTCTAGGAGAAAAAGGTCAAGCTCAAGGAAACCTGGGAGCAGAGGTATAAATATCAAGTTCTGCAAACCTCCTGCCTTTTTTAATCCTTCCATTTCTCTTTACATAACTAAAAACCCACATGATTGGTGGAGATCAACACAAATAAAGCATTTGTCTGCATTATGAATTTACCAGGATCAATGCCAGTTGATTTAATCAGCGCTCTACTGAAAAAAAATCAGTGAAGCGCTGTCCAGAAGTATATTTGTACCTGTCACATTACATCACTTTCACTAGGGGCAAATGTTGCTAAGTAAACCTTGAAGGGTTTTTTTTAACTGTTTGTAGAGAAACAACTGAGTTAACCCCAAATGCAAAGACAGCTGCTGCTCTGTGATGGCCCAGCTGGCCTCCCGCTGTGCTCTTCCCTCCCCATTCCAAAGATGCTCATGTAACAAACAGATCTATTGTTCTCTGGTGCACTGTTTGTACTGGGCTGCTTTGCATAGTTGCACAACTTCTCCATCATTATTTACTTGTTAACACCCATTATCAGATGCATATAGGGTATTTTAGATTGCAGTAAAATATATTAGGTATGGGGAAGAGAGAGACTGCAAGTGTGAACTGAGTAACCATCACACCAGGATAGAAGCACCCCCAGTTAACTGATATCTGGAAACTGAAGTTATAGTTCCATCTATCAGGACATATTTGTGCCAAAGAATTGCTTCTAACAAGGCAAAATAGTAAAAAGTCCAGTAGCACCTGAAAGACTAACCAACTTTTTTGTAGCATAAGCTTTCAAGAGCCACAACTCTCTTCATCAGATGCATCTGATGAAGAAAGCTGTGGCTCTCGAAAGCTTATGTTACAATAGAGTTGGTTAGTCTTTAAGGTGCTACTGGACTCTTTACTATTTTTTTACTACAGACTAACAGAGCTAACTCCTCTGGATCTTCTAACAAGGTGATTGCTGGTTATAAAAATGAGCATAAGGTGGGTGAAGGAGACTGCCGGATGGTTTCGGGACAACCTGAACTATCAGGCAGTTCAAGCTTGTGCCTTTATAGAATGTGTTTAAAAGCTGGAGGGCACAAATGAAATTTTGTTTAGAACTGTGTATCTACATTCAGTATTTTCTACCATTTGCAAAGGCAAATATGCCGACATAGCAAATCTTAATGTTTGTTCGCTATAGATCATTGGAGGGAAAGAGGTACAATTTCATCTGCAGCCATATTCTTATTTTCAGGAACATTAACTCTAAAATGGATTATTTTTAAAGCAAATGGTTTCAATCTGGCAGCGGAGAACTGAAGGCTCTACTCCAAGGGTCAAAGTTGTGTGATCCAACACAGTAGAACAGCTCCGTCATTCCTGCAGACTATACCAGTTCTTTCAAAAGAAGGGGGGAAACTTATGTATGGTCTTGCAATCACGAAGAAGTAGAAATTGCTCCCAGAGACAATACAAATAAGGGCTGCAACTTTTAGTCAATAATTAACCAGTTAGTTTTAAAATCTTTTGATCAATTAAATAAGAGCAACCAATTAAACGGGCAGCAGACTGTATAAAATCGTTATTTTGAATACAGGAATTTTCTAAAACATCTCAGAATACATCTCAGAAAAGGCATTCCCCATTCTCCCCTATCCCATCAGAGAAATTACTCTTCTTGTATGATGTCCATTTACATTGTAAAAACTAAAAGAATGCTTTTTTTTCTTCAGAAGCATTGTTTTTATTGATATGCAATTGTATCGAAGTAATTGATTAATTAGCTAGTCTCTTAAAACTCATGTGAATTATCACATACAATGACTTCTGGTGACTTTTGATACTATCGATCCTTCTGGACCACCTTTCGGGACTAGGAGGCACAGTTCTGTGGTGGTTTTAGTACCTCAAAGGTAGGTTTCAGAGTATGGTGCTGGGGAATGCTGCCCCATGGCCTCTGGAGTACCTCAAGATTCCATCTCGTCCCCTCATGCTTTTCAACTGGTATGTAAAGCCGCTTGGAGACGCCATTCAGAGATTTGGGCCGAGTTGCCGCTGATATACAGATGACACTCAATTCTATCTTGTGCTTCCAAGTTCCAACAGATCCCAGGGAGGCTGTGGAAACTGTGAACAAGCACTTGGAGGCAGTTTTGAAATGGATGAGAACTAAGAAACTGAAACTTAATCCTGACAAAATGGAGGTGCTACTGGTGGGGGAAGCTTTGACATAGGAAATGGGATATCTTCTATTCTGGATGAGGTTGCACTTCCCCTAAAGAAGCAGGTTTGTAGCTTGGGGGTGCTGCTGGACGCAGGTTTTCTGTTGAATGGACAGATGGTAGCAGTTGCCAGGTGTGACTTCTACAACCTCTGGTTTGTGAAACAGCTGCAGCCTTTCCTGCGCAAGAAAGATCTTGCTACTGTGGGGCATGCCCTGGTAAAAGCTAGATTAGATTTCTGCAATGTGCTCTATATGGGACTGCCCTTGAAGATTGTCCAGAAGCTAAAGTTGGTACAGAATGCTGTAACCAGAGTGTAGATTGGAGTGAGTTGTCATTCCACTGTCATTCTACTCCCAATTTGCTTCCGGGCTCATTTCCAATACCGAGTATTGACCATTAAAGCCCTATGTGGCTTGGAGCTAAGCATACCTTACGGACTGCCTTCTCTCATGGTCCTCTCTCACCAGCTGAGGCTAGATGGGCAGAAACCTGAGAAAGAGCCTTCTTGGTTGTAGAACCTTTAGAACTCCATCTCCATGGGGATTCATCTGTTTCCCTCTAGTTGTCTTCCACCAGCAGGTGAAGACTTTTTTGTTCTGTTTGGCTTACCTCCAATAACTGTTATTAGCCTCTTTCCTGGTTTTTGGTGTTGTGTTTATGTGTTTTTATTGAATTGTTTTAAATGCTGTTTTATTGTTCAAGTGTTTTAATGTTTTCCTGTTTGTTGCCTTGGGGACCCAGTTAGGCAGCATAAAAATGTTTAAATAAAAAAATAATAACCTGAGGGCCAAAATTCATGAGATGCTGGGGATTTAGGACTGGTTCCCCAGAATATATTTTTGCTTGAAAAAGCTGCCATGGAAAATCAGCTGTTAACTGGCAAAGAGTTGTTGAGGAAGAAGATGTTTATTTACTATTATAGTTGTTAAAAATATTTATATTCCTGCCTTTGTCCTGACCCACTCAGGACCCACAGTTTCTCCAATCAAGCCTGTGCCTCCCAGATGTTTTTTAGATTGCTATGGAAAGAGGTGCACTATAAGTAGAGTACATTTTTTTCCCTACTGGGGCTGCAAGAAGTGGAGAAGAATCATTTCTGATCAGCAAAACAGACCAGGATGGGAACATTACCCTCTACACACACAGTGCTACAGCTTCAGTCCATATCAAGGGGATCAAGCTGCTTTTAAATTATACATCAATGAATCCGCAGCATTGTTTTGTTTGACTGCAAAATTATTTAATTAAATGACAGTTGTAGTTTAAATACTCCTGATCTGAAAATGTATGTTTAAAAGAACCAGTCACGTTGCAAAAAGCACCATACCCAGACACATATGGCCAGAGAAGAATCACAATCAACACAAAAGAAAGAGTGCTGAAGCACATTGAAATCAATGGTTTTAAGCATGATTGTGTTGAATTGTAGTTACATCTACAATGTGGTCTCATATCATGGCATGTTGTATCTCATTACTCTTTCCATTTGCTGGATACTGTTGTGTCCCAGTGAAAGCAAATAAATTAAACATGGGAAACTTTTTTACATCTTCATCTTTTATAGTAGTGAAGCCACACAACACCCTGTGCTGTTATTGATTTACTCCCAAATGTTTCCAAATAGCCATAGGGGAAACAAAAATGGAATGAAGAGAGCCCTAGGAATTAACATAAAAAAAATAAACACAGACACACACTTATTATATATACTATAAACTACAGGAAGAAGACTGAGCATTTATCTCTCTTGGAAAAATGCAAGGATTTGATTTAATTCCATATGAATTAATGTACTAATTGTAACTATTTGGTCCAAGCTGTGCATTTTTAAGCGACATAGCTTTTATCAAAATGTGTTGTAACAGCTGGGAATTGAGACTTCTGGTTTCTTTCACCAAACCTAATTTCTTGAGTAATTGTAAGATAATCTGTTTCTATAAGTCAAATCAATTTTCAGCATTCTATTGGTATTGTGAGAAATCATAGCCTTTTGTTTATTAGGCAAAAAAAATCTCTGACGGAACAAGGGGTGGGGGGCATTGTTCAGTAAATAAATGTTCCCTAAAAATTAACTGTTTATCAAGAATGACAGTTGGTGGGAAGTCTGAGGAAAAGTTTATTTGCTCATCATAAGAAGAAACACATTTTCTTTATTTATCTTTTGTCTTTGGAATAAAAAGAGCAGGATTTTCCAATCAGTTTTATTACTTCTCTTTCCCTATAAATCCAGGACATTAAATAATGTTTAACATGCCTTCAGAGGTGTTTCTGAAAAGTTCTGCAAGTTTCAAAAGGTGTTGGGTCAGAATACAGAGAGCCAACGTGGTGCAAAGTTTTGGGTTCAGATGTGAAACACCAAAGTCTATCTCCCTGTTTGGCTAGAAGATTTACTTTGCACGTCACTAGCTTTCAGCTTAACCTATCTCAGAGTTGTATGGACACTCAACATTATTCCTGCCTATTATAATTGCAAGAAGCGCTATGAAAATGCCCCCTCCATGCACCATCTTTTGAGTGAACTGAGCTTGAGCTCCTCATCTGAAGAGGTTACAGCCATCTCAGTTCTACCCAAGTCAGATGTAATGAGGTTGGTATGGCCACAGCTTCCCTATGCCAATGCTGGGGACACAACTCCAGCTGTTAGAAGAGAATGACGGCAGCTGTGTTTCATCAGAGACACAATGTTGTTAATGTAGTCTGTCACTGCTGGATTTGAAAAGGCTTTTGTTTTACTGCAGTCTTTCAGGAGCCTGCAAAATGGTGCCAAAATAGATTCATTTAATGTCATAGCTGCAAGTGTGTTCTGCCTCAAATTATGAAGGCTAGAAGGATTGGCACTTAACAGACTACATTTTAATGGCCTGCTGCTGAGGCAGAGTTATTCCGAGGTCCTATCTCCATGTCAGGCAGACTACACATGATTGTGTAACAGTACCCAGATCAGCATCTGTTTAGCACTTCCATATCCATACAGTCTTATGGGGCAGACAACACTCTATAGAATTTTGTAGTTTGTATTACTCTATAGTAATATTTGTAGAAATGGAGATTTGTCCTACTTCAATTAGGAGAGCAAGAGCTAGTTTTGAGGAGCTGTAGGGCTCTGCTGGTATTTATCTCACGTATTCATCTTGGCTCTAGGTCATGGAAAGACCAGTTCTGCCACTCTCTAACATCCTGTTCACTCTTTGGGTTCTGTCTGTTGCCAGCCAATGGCTTGTAGCTTCAAAGTGGCAGCAAAAATCATGAGGCATAAATGGGGAAGGTGCAAGCTTTAGCCTTTCTCTCACTATCACTTCTCTACTCCAAATTTCCCCTCCCCGAGCCAGTTTTCCTCCAGCACGGTTTCAAGTGAGTTTGCCTCTTCCTGTGGGGAAAAATGGTGTGAGAAGGGTGGCTTGGGAATGGAGAAGCTGCAGGGGAAAGAATTAGCACGCCCCACCCTTGGCCCTTTTCTGCCCCTCCCTAAATGGTCTTGTAGAAACCTATACAGAGAATCAAGTGCTAGTTAATGGAACACCCTGGTTAGAACTTGGAGCATTTCTTACCTTTGGAATAGCTGCAATTTCCATTCTTTACTTCATCCCTTAATGACATAGATTCACAAGCTTCTACACATGTTCGTGGGCTACTCAGCAGTTTAACATGCCCTTCCATTTTAGCACCAAGTTTCTTCATGCTATAGTCAGATACGTAGCAGCGTGGAACTGCTTCAGCACCAAGCTTTTACCTGCCTGCCTTTCAGCCTAGCAGTGTTCCTGGAGAATTCCTCATGAAAGGTATTGGAGATCCCCTTAGGGAAACAAAACCCAAGAGCAAGAGTCGTTTCTTATTACCAAGCCAGAGAAATGGGACTCATCTACCATATGGGATTCAAAGGATCAGTTACAGCTTCACCAGGAGACTAGGCATTCACTACTCACTTGCAACAGGTCTGATGACTGCAGACAGATTATGGCACCAGAGGATTGTTGTTAATAATGCAAACATTCTTAAAGTAACGCAAATGGAAACACCCCGCATATTTTTCACTTGCCATTCAATTCAGTAGATATTTTAGATGGTGGGGGAAAGTGCTTAAAATGAATACTAACCAAATCCTGTGTCTGTGTGCACGCACGTACGCGTACAGTTAGGAATGCAACACAAGACAAGATGGAAGTGCCATTGGTGAGTGAAAGATCTGATCTGGGATTTAAGATGTCACCTGTTCTGAATGGGGTTGCACTTCCCTTAAAGGAACAGGTCCATAGATTGGGGCTGCTCTTGAGAAGTATTTGGAAACTTCAACTGCTGCAGAATTCTGCCACTAGGATGCTGACTGAAGTGGATGGTAGGGATAAATAAACGCACACAACCAAAATTGTACAAAAATTGTTACAAAAATTGTAAACCCACTTCAGAAGCCTCATTGTGGGGAAAGAATCAAGTGCTTCTGCCCACTTGCCACTTCTCTTTTCCCAATCACTCCCTTCAGCAGTGGTTCCTTCCAGAATAATAATAATAATGACGTTCAATTTATATACCGCCCTTCAGGACAACTTAAGGCCCTCTCAAAGCGGTTTACAAAGTATGTTGTTATTATCCCCACAACAAACACCCTGTGAGGTGGGTGGGACTGAGAGAGCTCCAGAGAGCCGTGACTAGCCCAAGGTCCCCCAGCTGGCTTCAAGTGGCGGAGTGGGGAATCAAACCCGGCTCTCCAGATTAGAGTCCCGCGCTCTTAACCACTACACCAAACTGGCTCTCAAGGTCAACAGGTTACAGTTACGTACATTTGTGAGTAACGTGTAGAGTGGGCCTTAGCAGTTAATACTGTAAATCCACTAAAATTAAATGTATATAGAATTCATGCAGAATATAGAATGTACATAGAATTGAAACTGCATGGAAGAGCTAGTTCCACAAACAGGCACCAGCTCCATATCAATCAGCTCTTTGGGCAGAAGGAAGCACTCAATAACAGGCCCCACTTGAGGAGAAGCAATAACTAGCAAATTTACAACCACTAATGTCTCAATCCACCACCATCAACACCATATGTACTGAAACAACCAATGGGATATGCCACCTTTGGATATGCCACAAATTAAACATTTTTGCTATAGTTACAGAGTTGGATTTTTACATCTGGTCGAAGTCATGTTGGCCACATCTGTTCTTCTATAAAAATATGTAATACAGCTTGATTTATTTATTTTTTCTGTTGGAGACCACAGCCAGAAGAATCAGTGCTGGAACAGTAATCAAGGTGCTAAGCAGGTAAGGTCTAAAATACATCAAGAACAGAAAACTGTCATACAGTACCAGAACAAAAATAAAATTTGCCCCCCCTCCCCTATTCCTCAAGCTTCCTTGATACATGCCTTTTCCTTGGAAGTGGAAAGTAGGAAACATTTACTGCTATGGCCACAAATCTTTCTTGACACAGGAAAATATGGCAGCCTTCCAGTTCACTTCCATTTATATACCTTACAGAAGGATATAAGGCTACTCAAGGGCTTTAAAGAGTGATAGCCTCTCATCTGGTCTAATCCTTACATAGTTGTCATAAGCACTACCTACACAGAGATTTGTGAAGCATTTTGAACATTAAAAAACATTGTATAAGTACTTCTATCATTGTATTATGCTTGTGGCAACCTCCAGTATTAATTAGCTGATTTGGTGTAGGCATTCTAACACAAAAACATTCCAAACTGTAAAGGTAACAATGGTGTAATAATATTTGCAGGTCAGGAGCTGAATGTTGTTGAGGAGGTGGAGATGGAGACAAGAGTATGGCTAAATGGAAGTGGTACAAAGTGGCCTAAAAAGCAGGACCAACTATGGTTGGTGGAGAGGTGGAGTTTGCAAAAAAAGGAGCAAGAGAGAAAGTAAGACTGTATATGTAGTATTGGCAGGATGGAAGTTGACGGAAAAGGAAGGACTGGAGGGTTAAGTTCTGTTAGTCAGGGAGCATTGGGTTGCTTTATCTACAGACTAGAACTTGACAGGACTGTACCTTTATGAGCTGTACCAATGGACAATGTTGTCCATTATAGCTTCTACCATCTCCTCAGCATTGTTACCTAATAACTGTAAGAGGGCAAAAAGGGCAAAGAAGCAGGGGAATAGGAACTCAGTTCCACATGCAGGTTGGGCTAAGTAGCCAATTGCTTGGTTCCAGGTTCTGCTTACTATTTTGTACACTTCTTCAAGAGACTGTAAGGACAATAGCTCTACAGAATTCAATATAGTGTTTTATTTAAGACTGCCTTTAATTAACTTTATTTCCATTTTTATTGGAATTCTTAAACTGTAGAAAAGGGGTCAATAAATGTTTTAAACAAATAAACCAATTTTAAAAACATCTAAAAGATTATAGGCCGTTCTTCTATTTAGTGTCTGAAGTTTCTGCACATTCGTAAATAAACATATACAGAAATAAAATGCTCTGCATTCAGATTCACTCAGACTATCCCATAAAAGGAAAGCAAAGACCTTATTGGCAGGATATTGTTTTCCTCTCCCTGAAGCAAAGTTAGGAATGCAGCCCTGTGAAAATCTGTCTCACTAGAATGCCCAGATGAATACAAGCTATGAATAAGATTCCTCAAAGTTCAAGCCAGAATTATGGCATCAACCAAAGGTATTACAAATGCCATTAGGGTTAGGGACTCACTAACACCACTTGTCTCTGCTATTGCAGATACAGAAAGGAACTCAAAACTGATAACGGAAATGTATAGAGGCTCCATATCACCACCTTCCCTGAGATACTAGGAGATTTTCAGGTGATGGTATGTAACACTTAGCCTTTAATAGCCACCCTGATCCTAATGGGGCCACTGCACTCCTATCTGATGCTCTTCTTAGCACCTTCCACTCATGCCTCTCAAGCATTAAACAATTATACTTTTAAAAAAGACTCTGTGGTGAGATAAGCAATGATCTAGTATTTTCCATTCCCAGCATGGATGGGACACAATATCTAAAGTGATCAACCAAAATACCATCAACTTTACACAATGATGTGGTTCAAGCCAGGAGTGTGCTTTAAGTCAGCCACAGCATTATAGTGGGAAATTCAAGGACAATATATGCACAAGAAGCCCTGTATAGGAAGAAGGGAACTCTGATTTGCAAAAGCTTATACCGTGAAAATCTTGTTGGTCTCTAAGGTGCCATTGGACTCAAATCCTGCTGTTCTTCAAGAAACAACCATTTGTCTAGTGGGTGAGGTTTTTTAAATGCACCCTTTGTCTCAATGTTAATTTCTACTACCCCCAGGTCCAAAGACATAGAAGAGCCAGACTCTCTGAGAAATATTCCAGTGTTCTTTCCAGAATAGACAGCTTTAAAAAATTACAGCACAGGCTTCCCACTATCCATGAGGGGTAAGATCCCTGTGTGGAAACAGACTTCTATTTTTACCCCTAAGGAGCTCAGCATCATGTATACAGTGCTGCTCGCCTCCATTTTATCCTAAGTTCATAGCATTTTATTTTCATAATGGAGGTTAGGATCAGGATGAGTAGCCTGGAGTCTCAGTGAGCTTCATTGCTGAGGAAGTATCTGAACAGGTCTTGTCCAATGCTTTAACCATTACACTGGCTCTCCTACTTTGTCACATACCTCAAATTATCACATACCTAGTAGGTAAGTGAAAGAACAATATCAGCAACGTTTTTACATTGTCTTTAATGAAATTTAATTGTCAGTGCAAATGTTTTAGTCATTTTATACACTTTTTTCACTTTCAATTGTGTTTTGAGATATGATAGGATTTAATCACTTTGATGATCTTGAGTAACATTGGACTGTAGAGAACTGCAAGTACTGTGGATGTTTCTTAATATGAATTGTGACATCCCGCAGTAGTTGGAATTAAGATACTTTAGTCCTCTTTTAAGGATGATGTGGCCTTCTAGCCCACGCTGCACTGGAAGAGCATCCTGAAATCAAGGAATGAATTTATCTTAAATTCCATATTGGTGTCACCTAGAAGCAAGGTCTCTTCAAGTATGGAGCATATGCACTTGCACAGAATGTTCTGCATTTAGGTAAAAAACAATCAAATGCATAAAGGATGGGGGAGACTTGTCCTGGTAGTAGTATGTGCGAAAGAAGTATAGCGTCCAGATCACGTGAAGTGATGGTATTGCTCTACTCTACTCTGGTTAGACCTCACCTAGTCTTGTGTTCAGTTCTGGGCACCACAATTTAAAAAGGATATAGATAAGCTGGAACATGTCCAGAGTAGGGCAACGAAGATGGCGAGGGATCTGGAGACCAAGTCCTACGAGGAAAGGTTGAAGGAGCTTGGTATGTTTAGCCTGGAGAGGAAATGACTAAGAGGCAATATAACAACCATCTTCAAGAACTTGAAGGGATATCATATAGAGGATGGCGCAGAGTTGTTTTCCGTTGTCCCAGAAAGGCCAGATGAGAACCAACAGGCTGAAATTAAATCAAAAGTTTTCAGCTAAACATTAGGAAGAACCTGACAGAGCGGTCCCTCAGTAGAACAGGCTTCCTCGGGAGGTGGTGGGCTCTCCTTCTTTGGAGGTTTTTAAGCAGAGGCTAGATGGCTGTCTGACAGCAATGCTGATTCTGTGAACCTAGGCAGATCATGAGAGGGAGGGCAGGAAAGGTTACATCAGTGATTAGTTCACATGGCCCCTTCTTACACACCCAGGGTAATGCCGATCACCACTTTGGGGTCAGGAAGCAATTTTCCCCAGGCCAGTTTGGCTAGGGATGCTGATGGTGTTTTGCCATCTTCTGGGCATGAAGCAGGGGTCACTGGGGGTGTAGGGGGGAGGGTGGGGTAGTTATGAATTTCCTGCACTGTGCAGTGGGTTGGACTAGATGACCCTGGAGGTACCTTCCAACCCTATGCTTCTATGTTGGGAAGGGGAAAGAAACTAATGTGCTTCTTGAGAGATCTGCTCAGGAGGCAGAGTGACACCAACACTTCACTTTTCATATACTGTAATGGTCATATATGTGTGGGAAATGAAGGACTCTACATTTCCCTTAATCTCAGGTTACAGAGAGGGACACAATAGAGTCAGCAAGATAGAAGGGTCAGGCCTTGTGCATCCCTCCTTTCTATCATCCTGATGCTATCCTTTTGAAGTGCAGACTGATAGCCTTAGGAACTTTCCTTCTCCCATCTAAGTCCCTCTCCTCGCTTACCTCTTCTCCATCTTGCAGCCATGAGGGTAGGACATCCATACTGCATCTCTTGGCATCCTTGCCTAGATAGATAGATAGAATGCTATTTCTGCTCCTTTTCTACCCATAAATAAAGAACTCATAATTCTTTTCCAAAACCTAAACTAGCCTCTATATGGAAGTTTGTTCCACTGCATGCCCTGTGCACTCAGACATACACGCTTTGCTGCAGCTATTAGGCTACTTTGCAACAATATGAAATACAGCAGTTCATTGATTCAAATTAAAAGGTTGAGAAAAAAATATTTTATCACCTTTTGATTGAAGTCTGAAAAAAATATTTTATCACCTTTTGATTAAAATCAGTGCAATCCTAAACAGTTACCCCCTTCTAAATTCATGTTAGTCAATGAGCTATGAAGGGGGTAATTCTGCTTAGGGTTGCACTGAAAGTTGCTTTGGGGGCTCAATTTTCCCACAAGCTGGTCAACCCTGATGTGCGTTGTGACATACCAGAAAATACTGCAAGTTTTTTGCAAGCACTAAGACTCAGTAAGAAAGGTAGACTACAAGTGAAGTTAATAAACTAATTTGTTATAATTTATTCACGCATACTAATTGTGACAGTACTTGTCTCTGAGTCTCTCTACACGAGTCCTCTTACATGAGGATGCTCAAGTGTAGGGAGATGCAATGTTAGCTGGGAAGAATAGTTCAAGTTTCACCTCTCTGGCAGAGATCACTCCTGGTAGGTTTTGTTAATTTCATCTTCAAAGCCTTCAGGCAGGCTAAGATGAAATTAACAAACTGCCTCAGATCTCGATTCGGTTTCGTTTTCTCAGCCATGCCGGACGCTCCTCTCGGCTGGTCCGGGAGGAAACGACCGGGCACCCTGACCGGGCGGCTGATCCGCAAGGATTAGCCCCCGGGACTCCCAGGGAGGGAGCCAGGGTCCGGGACGCGGCGGGAAGAACTCCCCGAAATTAATGGGGGGGGGGGAATTGCCCGTTTGTCCCTATGGAGGCCGGCAGATGTGCGCGGCGCCTCGAGTGCCGCCGGGCAACGAGAAACGGCAAGTAAAAGAAACAGGCGGGAGCCTGTAAACAAGCGAATCCCTTCTGTTTTACAAGCGTTTGTGAAGGAGAGGTTGATCTGAAGAAGACTCGCTCTTCCCCTTCGTTGAGTTCCAGAATTTTGTTGGCGCCCCCCCCCCCCCAAAATGGCAGCAAAGAAGCAAAGTCCCGCTCTCGGTAAGTCAATCTCGGCTACTTTGAAGGGGGAGTCGCTCGAAGAGTTGGTGCGCAGGGCGGTGGTGGAAGCCATAAAACCCTTTGTTGACAAGCTGAACGAAACTGATCAAAGGGTGGG
This sequence comes from Eublepharis macularius, assembly GCF_028583425.1. Taxonomy (NCBI): domain Eukaryota; kingdom Metazoa; phylum Chordata; class Lepidosauria; order Squamata; family Eublepharidae; genus Eublepharis; species Eublepharis macularius. The sequence continues at coordinate 61,607,322 of NC_072793.1, forward strand.
CTTAATTGAAAGCGAGGTGAAAACCATTAAGGCAGCAGCGGGGGGGGCAGAAAAGTCTGCTCTGGAAAGTGCGTCACTTGTGAAGGCTACAAAAAAGGAGCTGAAGTTGGTGGAGAACCAGCTGATCGGGCTACAGGTGGAACGAACGCAGACAATTTTGCGTCTCCAAAACGTGAAAGAGGAGGAAAATGAGGATCTGTGGGATTTGGTCTCGGAACTACTGGCGACACCCGCGAGGACGACTAAAGAAGAGGTTAAAAGCGCCATTTTGGAGGTCCGTCGGGCTTCTTCAAAATATGCAACAAAGCGACAGTTGCCTCGTGAGATCATTATTGACTTTTCATCTAAAAAGATTCGGGACACCATCCTATATAACTCATACAATGCGGACTTGGACTTTATGGGTTTGAAAGTCAAGATTTTGAAGGACGTTCCATTTCTAGTCCGGAAACGGCGTTTTAAATATAAAAAGTTTGCAGCTCTTCTGAGGGACCAGGGAATAAAGTACAAATGGTTATTCCCGGAAGGAATATGGTTCAGATATAAAGATCAGGCCTATAAGATATTATCAGAAGATCAACTAAAGGATTTTGAGAATAAAAACCCAGAACTCTGCTGCACCAAGAACGAAGAAAAGGAGGAGCCGGAGGGGGGGGAGGAGGAGGAGAGCATCGCAACAGCAGTTGCACAGAGAGAATTGCGTCCGGGACCTAGAAGGGGGAGGAAAGTTTAATCAGAATTTGAAATGTTTATTCTCTGTATGATTAACCACTCCATCATTATTCTATGGAGCTATTTTTGTATTATGACAGTATGAAGGGAAATATTGAAGTGTAGTGTTTAATGTTTGTAGTTCATTCCCCCCCCCTTTTCTTTTTCCACCTCCCTTTGTCCTTTCCCTCTCCTCTTTCCTTGTGATAGTCTGGTGTAGTGTTTTGTAGTTATGAAAATAAAAAAATTTATAAAAAAAAAAAAAAAAAACTGCCTCAGATCTCTACCTGCTCTGTCTTTTTAAATTATCCTTGTGTAGAGAGGTGAAATTGACAGAGCCTTCAGCTCTTTTTGAACTACTCTTCCTGGCTAATGTTACCTCTCCCTACACTTGAGCGTCCTCATGTAAGAGGTCTTCTTTAGAAAGACTCTCTATGGAGGATGTTACTTGACGGTTTCATCATGGAATGAGCATTCGTGGGCAGAATACACACCACATTGAGGCTATCAATATTTATGTCTGGTTTCTTTGGTTACCAGAAACCAAGAATGGTGTCCATGGGCTTGTGTGCATATCCATTGTTCTCTGTACATAAAAAGAACTAAAAGCTTACCTTGTTTTTTAGTGAAGACAGAAAATTCAAGGAAAGAGATTTAAACATCCTTGAGAGAGTCTGCTCCCCTGGGCTCTGCTAGGTCTATGGTCTCAAGTACATTTTAAAAATTAATTCTGCACTTCATTTCAATGCCATGTATAATTCAGTGTTCCGCCACCAGGGATGCTTCAGAAGTGGCTTTTCATATGCCACAAGGGTTACTCTCTCAGGCCCCACACATCAGACTGAAAGTCATGTGTAGCTAACTGATCAGCCCTATCTCCTTGGCAAACAGGAAAATTGCTAAGGAATTCTCAGTTTCACTAGAGCTCATATCTCACTGCCTTTTGAGCAGTTAGTCTTCTCTTGCAGCACTAAGTCAGTACCCAATATTCTCTACTCAGCAGACGTAGATCATCAGATAAACAAGAATGTACTGTAGCTGTCGTGCTTGTGATTTTTATTACAGGAGAACGAAGAGGAGAAAAAAATTACCTTTTAAGGAAAAGATTAGTATAGTAAACATCCTTTGAATCAGGAGTATTTGAGACTGCAAGATCATGTGTTAAGTAAGCAAAGACAACCTCTGAATTTTCACAAACATTTTTCACATGCTGTAGGAGGGACATACAATGGTCATTCAAAAGGATGACACCATTCTTTATTCTAGAAGTGAGAAAACCAGCTTTTAAAATCCTTCGGTGTTAAAGGAGGAGCCTTTCAGCTGGATTTGTTCTAAAATACTAACCCAAGAACGTTCTCTATTTCAGAACCCCACCACTTAATAAAGTTCTTTATTGTAAACTACACTAACAACCCTAAGAATCAGAGTCACAAAGAAATTAAAATAATCACATAGATAAAACCCAAATATCCAAGGACAACACTGTTGACAAATTGTTGGATTTCGTTGTGGGGAAAGCTCCTGCTTTGAACACACCACACTTCCTACTTCCAAGCTACTAATGGAGGATTCTTATCCTTATGTTCATCTCAGTTACAGGTATCTGTAACAATAGTAGACCTATAACCCAGTCAGCAGGCGTAGGTTTATTACACAAAGCAAAGTTCTTCTTGAACTCAAAATGATATAGACTTTGTAAGAAGACTTATGAGGGGAATAAATTCAATAATTTGGACAGAAAGACAAATATTTTGGTGTAAAATTGAGATCCGGAAAAAGACCCAAAGTCATTTTTCTCACAAAACAGTTGAGAAAAAACGAAAACAAAAAAGGGGGGCGTGAAAAATAGGGGGACGGGGGTAAGCTGAGGTTTGTCAAGTCAGGCATTACCTGGAATGGCAGCCTGCATGAGGTAGTGATTATACTCTTGAACTGCAATTGAGGAGATCGAGATTCAAATCCCACTGTCAGCCATGAAACTCACTGGGTAACCCGGGACCAGCCACTGTCTTAACCTAAGCTACCTCAGAGAGTTGTTGTGACAATAAAGTACAGGAGAAGGAAGCCATGTACACTGTTCAGAGCTCCTTGGAGAAAAGGCAGGACTAAAAATGAGTTGATTAAATTGCTTTGCTTCTCCACCTATCCGTTGTCTCTATGCTGTTCTTTCTCCATCCCTTCTTTCTGATATCCTACAGACAATACAGAATACATGCAGCTCTTTGGAGCAATGGCATCAGAACTTTCTGGGTTGTCTTTAAGATACTGCAATTATAGCTCTTCTTACTCGCCTACTTATAATGAAGGAAACATGATGTTTGATCTGCACCAGTGGAAAACAATACATGAGGAGCTTTCAAAGCAGATATTTGGTTGAAAACAAGGAAAGTAGGTTAAAGGAGGCACATTTCCTGTCCACTCTAGACCAATTGGAAAGTTTCCTTTGCACTCTACCCAAAGTCATTTTAAAATAATGTCATGCTTTGTACCAGATTTTCTTGGGACAAGATGGACAAGGACTGGACACAAGAAGCATAAGAGTATGGCGTTTCGTCTTCCTCTTGCTTATCATGTTCATCCAAAATGGGTTTAAAGTTAATGCTGTAGTATTCAGGCCATTTGTACAATCACACTAGTCAGTAGCAGACCTCCCCAAAAGAAAAAAAAAGTTTTTTGAAGGCTGCAGTCCCAAAGTACTAATAAGTTGATTCACAATGCCACACATTTTTCCCTACTGAAATTATTTAATGCAGCCGTGCCATTCCTCCACCCCTGAAGATGTTACCATAAATAAATAGATCTGCATAGCTACAGCTCAGAAATCCAACAAGGTTAGCAGGGCACTTCGATGCTGTGTTCTTCCACTTTGTTCACAAGTTTCCACCCTAATTGCCCACCTTGTCTCCGGTTCTGTCTTTAGGAAGCTATGCAACTTGCCTTTTCCTGTCCAGATGTTCCAGCTGCTTTGTGACAAGATGGACAAATTTGGTCTTCAACAGATTGCAGTGCATCTGAAACTCAAAGCTAATGATTAATGCCCGCATCCAAGATTAATATTCAAAGGGCTGGTGGCAAGGAATCATCATTTCCCTCTCTTAAGTGTTTTGCTTAAACAGCAAATGCTTGTTTACCAGATTTCTGAGAAGCGGAAAAGGTGACAGAATGGATCATTCAGAATATCCTGTTTATCACTATTCTAGGATGCAACTAAGTATTCAAACACACGCACACACATTTCTTGGTCTGTCTTACTGACATTCTATTAGGAATCTCATCCAGAAACGTGAAGGTTTTTGTTTGGCATGAAAAAGGTCTCAATGAGGACAGCCTGTGCATTATTCAATTCCTTACCATTTCCACATGATGGTTTTTACTTACACAAACACTCACAGTGTAAAATTTAACAGTTATACCCTTCTAAGCCTATAGACCTCACAGGACTTAGAAGGATGAAACTCTGCTTGGGATTGCACTGTCAAACACTTCATCTTCTTCTAGTAATCCTACAATTTTACCTTATCACAGGGCCTTTTCCAATACAATGAGGAAATGATCTCCATACGACAGGGAAGTACAGCTGGAATGGGCAGAAGAAAGTAACCTGGCAAAAAGCTGGTTGAATGGATGACATTAGGGGGATAGGCCAGCCTTCATATTCAAGTTCAAAGGATGGCTTTGATCCAGAATAAAGGAGCTGGCATGCTAGATTAGAACCTGAATTTTATGGACAGATATTGAAGCCTCAAAAAGGTTAAAAAGACTAACTGGAATACTCCTAGCAGCAGCAAAAGCCATGATTGCAATAGTCTGGAAAGACCCCAAACCTCCCACTATCACGATGTGGCACAGAAAAATATGAGACCATGATTTTATGGAAAAAGTCAGTGATCATATAATTGATATGGTCACAGATACACCCCATTCAAGTTTTGTTGAAATGTGGTACCCAGTTCTGGAAGACATGGCCAACAAAGGCTTACAGCCTGATAAAGCATACCCATTTGACCTTTTTATATTATAAAGACTATTCAAATATATGCAAATCAAGAAATAATATGACTTTCAATTAAAATTCATATTGTATATATCCTCTTTTTATATAGTTATAAATCAATGTTTTATTAGTTATTATTGTTCAAAAACCTAATAAACAGTAAAGAAAAAAGATCCTGAATCACAGATGAACAGTACTTGGACTGTAACATCACCTGGAATCAGGTACACATCTGATAATCTAAAACACGGATTCTTGGAAAGTTCACCTTCCATTAGCCAAATAACACAGCTAATAACTTAAAATTAAAAACGTTCTGGAATCTCTGCTAGAGGTGGGCACGAACCAAAATACAAACCAAAATTCATCATGAACTGCGCTGGTTTATGAACCTGCCACGAACTTTAGGCAGGTTCATTTTTCAGTTTGTCACTGCAGACAGCCTAGCGCTGATCAATCAGATTTCTAGGTGACAGGAAGGCTTTCTGCAGCCCCAGAAGTGACCTTCTGCTGCCCCAGAAGTGACGTTTTCACGAACCAAACGAACTGGTTCATGAACCTGTGCAAGTTTGTGAAATGTCATAGTTTGTGAAACACGACGAACCATGAACCGCACAGTTTGGTATTTTCCTGGTTCATGCCCACCTCTAATGTGCTTCTGTAAGTCACATCCTTGGTGCTGTTTCTGTTCTTCACATCTCAAGTGTCGTTCTTGCTGCTTATTTCATTGCCCCCACTGTCGGCAGCTTCTCAAGACAACAATACACAGGAGGGGGTGTCATGGAGTTTGCAGGCTTTCACAGCTAGAAAAAAAAAGGATTTAGAAGTTTCAGTGTCAGGCCTTTTCTAGGTGACAACTAAAGGATATGACATCATAGGTGGGAGGGACAAGCTGAGATCAGTTAAAAGCTGCAGCCCAGACAGATAAGGGAAAACACTGAGTGATACCTCCTATCAGGATTTTGAGGCAGGACAATTTTCTAACTTGCTGTATAAATATAAGGAGAGCACTAATCCTTCATTTTTAGACTTCTACAACTGACTGAAGCAGACTGGAAAAGATCATTACTTTTACTACGAAAAGCAACTATAAAATGAAGCAGGAAAACTAAGAATACCCCAAAGGAAAATCTAAGGATAACTATTTTTATAATTTTCCCACTTCATTGAAACTTGCTTTCCCTGAAGAAGCTCCTGGACACTGTTCATCATCCTTCAAGCACCTCACACAACTGAGACAGCAGCCATCCAGCAACGGAGATTGTTTTTGTTTGGGGTTTTTTCCTCTCCAACTCAACCAAGACTCAGATAGTGACTTCGGAGAAGGACAATAAGGCTCTCCAGTAGCAGGAAAACCTGAAGCCCATCAAAGTTCACGTACCCAGTCTCTTTAGGAGATAGGCTTTGTGCCAGTGAGTGCAACAAGACCAAGAAAGTCCCTGGTGAATTTCCTGAGATGTGTGACCAGCAACACTACGACTTGGATGAAATCCTCAGACACTGATACCAGAAAAAAAAGAAGAGTTTGAAATTGATAGTGCTAGTCCTGGTATGGAGAGCAGAGGTACTTGCAAGACTAATGTCTTAGGGATGTGCAGAAATGCTACCAAGAAGTGTAGCAAGCCCAGAAAGTTGTTCTTCAGTAATGCCTCTGTGATAGATTTAAATGTTTCCATATGGACACACTTCTTCTTCAAGAACTGATTCAAGAACTTTAGATCTAGGAAAGCCCTTGATTTGATCTTCATCTTGGATACAGTTAAAAAGACTGAATACATACACCATTCTGGTGAGGGTGTTGCCTTTATCACTTTGATACTATAGGTACCTGATGGCTTCCGCTGTCTGTTATTGTTTCTCCAGTCACGACATGTTACGGAAGACATCTGTTGGGAATCACTCTTCGAAGGTCAATGGAATGAAAAAATCTGTAACAAATTATGTCTATAACTTGATGATCTAAACATATTGCATTGCACTGGTGGAAGTCCTGGAACCACCCTGTACTGGAAGCAACCTGGCATCAGTTTGAGGACTAGTAGCCCCTTCACCTCTGCTCTCACCATGCAGGGTCAATATCTGCATTTGTATTTCACACTTCCTGTTCCATGAAGGTCTCTTAAAGTCCTAAAATCATGGAAGGGGCCTGTGGAGATACAAGGAAAGGACTGTGCACTGCACCTTCTCCTCCCTCCTGGAATATTTCTTTTCATCCCTTGTCTCCATTAGGATATTATTCAAGGACATTAGGATGTCAATTTTCCCTTCAGGAAATGTGAAATCGCTAACTGGGCCATTCCAGCCTTGAAGTTTGCCCCATGGTCTCTGGTATTTCTAGTTTTGTTCCCATGGACCACTGGCCTAAAGGCCATACGCACTTGTTTCTGTTAGCAGAACTGACTGTGCACTAGTGAAGAGGGGGGGGGGTTGCTTTTCAAATGAAGTCCACCACACAAAGCCTGTTGCTTTAAGAAAGCAATGGATATCCTTTATTGTTAAAGAAAACTATACTGTAATAGAAAAGGCAAGATAGCTAGAATTTCTATCTGTCTAACCATCGGATGGAAAGAGATTCTTAGAGCACATGTTTGTCACACAGAAATCAGAAAGAGAGACTACAAAAACAGAAAGAGAAGGAAGATGCTGGAAAGAAGGAAGTTCCCGGAGAATAGCAATATGGGTATTACAGCGAGTCCAGCAAAACAGACAGATATCATCTCCTGAAGTCTCATCCTGACTTCTCCTGATTTCCATAGTCTCAGCCACACACAGCATCTTCTGCAAGCAGCCAGCAAAAAAGAACAGCTTTTTAAAAATCCACTCACTTGCAGAGAGAATAAAAGGAGAGAAGGCAGAAAGAATAAAGAAACGGCCTAGCCTAACAAGTCTGTTCTCCTCTTACCATTGAGTCAGGAATTTATAGAAACATCCTACCTCTAAATACCAGTGGGAAGGACTACCCATCAGTCAGGAAAGTTTCCCCCTCTGTGTGAGAAGGGGTAAAGTTCAGATAAAATACCATATTGCACAAACCACTTTTCACATCTGCACCTTAAAAGGGAGAAAAGCACCGAAGAATGAATTGGGTTGGATCCAGAGTAAATTGGCTATTCCCACTGATTCCCCCCTCCTGCTGCAGACCCCCCCATGTCTTTCCTCAGGGTCCCCTCTCCCTCAGGAGCAGCATTTTGTGGAGATCAGTGGGGTCCAGTGGGACGGGGGAGGCAGGAAAGTTCCATTCTGTCACTGGAAAATTTAGTCTCCAACCCATTAAGTGGTATCTGTGGATTCAGTGTGTGATTTCCAACCAAGTACTACTCATACAAAAAGCATCACTTGAATCATTATCAATGTTCAGTGTGTTTGTATCATTGCTTAACAATGAAAAGGCCATACAAGGATACAAATAACTGCCTTTTACTGAATCTAACCTGACTGGCAGCTGTTCTCTAAGCTCTCAAGCAAAATTCTCTCTCACTCAGGCCTGTCACCTAAAATTGAAGAAAAGTCTATTGCTCTCCCACCATTTCCTTCACAGATGGTCCCTCCACCAACCTCCATGTTCCCCTTTGGACTCCCCAAACTTCTTCTCAGAAAGTCTATGGTTAGGTGCCTATGACTGATCACTTGGTTCACATTTGCTTCCAAATTATTACTGTGGGCCTTTCCAATCTCCTCAACAAACCCTACAGTTATTTCTTTAAAGTTTATAGAAATAGATTTACAAACTCACAGCATTAGTAATTCATGGGACAATGTCTGGTTTCCTAACAACATCATTACCACATTGACATGGTGACATAATATGGTAGAGCCAAACGCAGAACAAAACGTTGATCATGGTTCCTTAGTTTGAAGTGGCAAACGTAATATCGAAATTTGGTATAGCAGCTACTAGAGTGCCAGACTAGGACCTGTGAGGCCCAGGTTCAAATTCCCACTCAGCAGTAAAGCTCACTGTGTATCCCTAGGTCAATTAGCCTCTCTTAAGTTATCTCACTGAGATGATGTGAAGATAAATTAGTGGAGAGAACTATGTATACTACCCTGATCTCCTTGGAGAACGAGTGGGGGGGAAATGTGATTGAAAGATGCAAGTCAACCAAAAAGCTACGCACACTGTATTTCCCTCCACATTTCCAATGAGCAAATGAAAGATTAACAGCCCAGTCATATGTATGTTTATTTGGAAGTAACTTCTGCCAATTTTAATGGGGCCGACTTCCAAAAGTGTGCATAGGATTGTGGCCTTAATGAGGCTGACAGGAAGTGCTCGAATTTATTTGTTTAAAATTCAGATACATCTTTTGAAAAGCCTTGGGAGGTAAAGAATCCCAAAGAGAAACCTTAGAGATGACATTGTCATCATTTTGCTTCATAAACAAGCAAGCCTACTGTACTCTGCTTTTTTGAAGGTCACCTGCAAATTAAGCTGACATTAGAAAAGGGCACAGTCTAGTTCTCTGAAGTAGTACATTGACACACCCTAAACACAAACCTGCCTCTAGTGCTGCCCCACTTATTAATAATGAACACTATTGCAAGTAAGGAATTTGCTAGGGCTGGCTAACCTACGGATGCTGATCTACATTAACCTCTCCTTGGCCTTTCTCATAGAAAGTTAGTAATTTGTACATGTTGTCTTTTTTAAAAAATTGCATTTACTCCTCGGCTTACAAATGTATGTTCCACCAAGGTTATGAACAAAGCTAACCACATTGCATGAATAAAGCTATGGAATACTCAAATCAAAAAGCATGGGATGCAATCCAAGGCAACAGGCAGTTTTGCTAGGATAGAATCCTGGCATAGTCATTTCTATTGGAGCAGGATCAATTGAAGCAGAGCCATATGCCCTAACCTCTTCAAGGCAGCATCCTCCCTGAGGAGAACCCTTGGAAAGTCAGGGCCGAGGCAGGCTGGATAAGTTCAGGCTGTTTCTTACTTTCCCCATTTGCAACATGTGTCAAAGGACATCTCTCCAAAGAGGGGAGTAGCTTTCTTTAACACCATGATAAAAATCCATGGAGATTTCTCCAGGAGAACGGCCTTTCTTATCTGTATCCTGAAATTCACAACCATCCTTTCTCCATTAACTCTGCTCTCTTTTTGCCATAATCTTGCTTCTTTTTAAAAAGGGCAACATTGAGTCCACTCTCATGAACCAGCGTCCTCCTTTTATTGCCCAATTTCTACCAGCCTTTTGGGAGAAGGCACTTTCAGCTACATCTCCCTTGATGAAATCTTTCCTGTCAGTTCTTCTACCTGCCCCTTCAGCTTTGTCTTTTGTTAATACTCTGGAGCATTCTCTCTAGTTAGTGTACAAAACACTCCTTGGAGGGAATATGGGGATTTTGGCATTCATTCATGACAGCATTTTATTTTTTATTTATTTATTAACAAGTTATTTAAAAAGAAACCATTAATGACTGGTAGGGTCACATTGATGCAGTTTCCAGAATCCTGCATGCCTACCGAAAGTCTGGGATTTCTAGTGTCAATTATGATGACCTCAATTTCCTGTCTCCCAATTTCCCAGCTTCAAGCTGATATCAGAAAAAACTCATTTTCCCACTAAACAAAGCCAAAAATATCAAAATCCTGTTCTTTTCCCCTCCCTTGTGTACTTTTCTCCACCCCCCCAAACTAATGCAGAGCAAAAGCATTAGAACTATGTAACCCTGTGTCACATTTCACCCTGGACTCAATTAACAAGGGTAAAAAATGGAATAAGTCTTTACTTTCCCATAAGAAACCCATACTATGTTTGCCTATGGTCAAAAGGGGCCATCTGACACTTTTTCTACAGAAAAACAGCAACATTTCCCAGCCAGCATGGAGAGAGTCTTTTGCAAGCTTGAACATTCATCCTCAACGCTCTTTTGTGTACAACTATGGTTAGTATTAAACATGCCACATCTATATTTATTATAAACATGATCTTTTTCCTAATAGATAACATAGAAACAGCATGTTTAACACTGAGTGTAGTTCTACACAAAAGAGTATTGAGAATATTTCAAGGTTCAAAAGACTCGAAAGAGGGATGGGAAATGTTACTGTTCTTTAGATTACAAAAGTGTCAGATGACCTTTTTCACACTTGGTATTACCCAGCAGAGAAGGGGCAGGAGGAGAGGTTTGTTTACACTTCTCCACCTAGCAGTTTCGAGTCATATTTCATTACTCCCACTATCTTTTTATTTGTGTTACAAAAACGGCACCTATCTAGTGCTTTCTTCACCATCACCCATTCAGCACCTCACTGAAATCGTATTGGAGAACCTCATCCCTAAAGACATGAAAGCACAGAAGGAATAAAACAAAACAGAAACTGTTGGGATGAAGGAAATTGGTTCACCTCCGAAAGGTTCCCCCTGCTGTTATTTTCCCAACAGAAATTTTGGGGAAGCTCTTTAAAAACACTCCAATATTTTCTCTTTTGGGATTAGTGAAATGTTTTTTAAAAAAACAAGGGTTTAAAAACATATAGCGGACAGTGTAGACAAAATTTCAATCCAACTCCCCACAAGAAACCAGGCACATGTTGGCTCAACAGTTATGTCTTCCAACAGGTGCAGACCACCACAGGGGAATCCACAATGTAGAGGGGAGACTGCAGACACTGCCAGAGCACTATGTGTGGACCTTTGGAGTCCATTTGTTCTTTGCTGTTACTGTGAAACAATGCTCATTTCTATCTTTGTGCTCTCTGGTCACTTAACAGGTTTGGCTGAGCTGATGCAATGTCACAGAATGTTCACAAACATAACAGTTTAAGTCAACAAAGCTTTCTACAATATAGTCCAGATTCCAGGAATGAAGAAAATAAATCAGTTTTGCAGAGAAAAAACATTTGCATAGCCTGGGAACTGAAACAATTAGAAGGACAGGCACGGCACTAGAAAGCTCAGTGAAATAAGGTCTCAGGTGGCAGAGGATCCAGAAGCAGGTTAGCTGGAAGGCAGCAAATTAGGTAATGAAATGGAAAACAGGAATTAGGAAAGAGATGGTCAGAAAAAGAACACAAGAGACTGAGAGTTTAAGAATGGACAAATCAGAAGGAAGACTATGGTAAAATTTCACATGCCCAAGGAGGAAAAAAACTTTTATATATAATCAATCAAAACATGAGTGGGCAAATTCAAGAGTACTGGACAATGAAGGAGAAGCAGGAAGGCTGAAAGAAAAAGGTCAGAGTAACAGTAGGCTGAAACACAAGAGGATTTAAGAACTACGTGGTAGAGGAAGGAAATTTAAGAAAAGAGGGGGATCATGTAGAATGTGGGACTGAGACAAAACCTCCACAAAGTCTAGGGACAGCAGAGGCTGCTGACAGGAAAGGAATAATTTGGCAAAGAAACTTTGGGAACTTAGGAAATGTGGGCTAAGGAGCCAAGCAGGCATAGAATTGCCAAGTCTAGACCCTGAAAAGGCTTCTACTCCATTAAAAGTTGCATAGAACAATTTCTACCAAGGCATTGGGACTTGATAACTCCCTACGTTAGAGGAAGCTGAGAATCACTCTGTGTGTGTGTGTGTGTGTGTCTGTGTAGTGTGCCATCAAGTTGCTTTCAACTTAGGGTGATCATATGAATTAATGACCTCCAAAACATCCTGTCATTAATCCTTGCTCAGATCTAGCATGGAGCTAATTTCATATATTAATTTGAACTAATTGTTATCCAGCTATAGTCTCCTAGTATTATTTTAATGTATTCAAGTGGAACAGCTTGTTTGTACTGGACGGTAAAAATATGGGATCATTATTATTGCTTAGCACACTGGGTATCAGCTCGGTATATTGCATAAAGATCTCCATCACTCTGTCATGCACCCACTGCTATGCTTGCTTCATCCCTACTTCTCCACATTGGTATTGTATAACTGCATAATTATATATATATATATATATATATATATATATATATATATATATATATATATATAAAATTTTATAACTTGTTCTACAGAATGCTATTTTTTTTCTAGTGCAAACTCATGGAAGTGTCTCTGAAAAGCCTCATGGTATATGATATTATAATCTAAGATGCCTCCGTAACTTCCATAGTATTCAGAAGCTTCAAAACAGTTATCAGAATACAAATGTGGGAGCAAAGTTGATAAAATCAAAAATCAGAATACCTGTTGCTTCTTTAAATTGCCCAGAAGGCTTGAACGGGACTCAAACCCCTCCAGCCCTTGTGTGATACAATGCTGCAGTTGAATGGAAAGCTTTCACAGATACTCATGTATAAAATCCAAAGGAAGAGGTGCTTGACTGGCTACAGTCACAGGCAACAGATGAAGGATGCCACTAAGCTTACATGTCACATAAAAATATGCCTGCACATAAGTGCCAATGGCAGCAAGTGTACTTTCATATGGGTAAAATCAGACCCACTCTCGTTCACCACCAAACTCTCCTCTCACAGTATGCTTTCCAAGGGCCTACAAAAGATAAAACAGGCTGTCTCAGTATTTTGCTGATTTCAGAAACACAGAAGTACCCCTAGTGTGCTACTTGATTAACATTAGATTTCATCTCTTTGCAACAGTACTACAATACTGAGTCTGTCCTATTCTTCTCCTTTCAAAACTCCCATAATTATTTGTTCGTCATTTAGCTAATTATAGAACTTGTTTTGTGTCCCATCCAGCCTAGGGCAGCCCATTAGCATTATGATTTCTGTCCAAAGCTGTTTCTTTTTGGATCAGAACGTAGGTGGCTGCAAAAGCAAAAGGCATTGTGGAAAGGTTTTAATTTTCCCTACTCTCACCCACATGCTCTCTACAATCAACAGCCATTAGCTGTGGTGTGGGAGCTACAAAGCTCAGGTCCACAGGAAATTTAGAGTTTATTCACCTCTGTCATGAATGAGGTCATTTTAAGGAGGCACAAAAATGAAGACTGAAAAGCTACACAAACAATGCTGCCCCTAAGAGGGAAGGTTGTAAGCCATGTGCCTGCCCCTTCACAAGTGTATCCGCTTTCCTGCAAATTCAGCATGCAGGGCAATATAAAAAGTGACATCACAAGGTATAATAAGTGTATAAAAATTGGTAATATGTTGAGACAAAGAAGCCTGCACTGCACAATGATGAGTGGAATCGTACCCTCTGTTGAGATGGGCAGATTTGTCAAGGGAAATCTGGGGTGCTGTTCTTTGCCCTTCTGCAGGGAAAAAGAAAAGGATTTAATTCATGGGATTTCCTTGCAATGTAAATCTATTTTCTTAACCATGCAGCTGCTTGTGAAATCACCAGACTCTCCAGTTTCTGATCAAAATATACACATACACACTTAACTTTTCAGCTGTCATGAGTCAGACTGTAGAATACGGTTTAGAGGAATAACTGCAGTGCAACTTAATGGCTTAGAAAAACAAACAAGGACCAAAGGTTAGGGACTTCAATTTTTTAAAAAAGTTCTATTTTATTAGCAAACGCTTCTGCGGGTTGTATATAGCATTGTTAGGAGGATTTTGAAGATTGTGCCATAAAATGAAACTCAAACACTTCCAGGAGGCATCTTTGATAGCAGCATCCTATGAAAGGCTTTTGTCTTAAGAGGTCATCCATCCGGGAACCTAGTAAATTTCCATTAAATACGAACAACAGTTTCTTGTAGTATAAACATAAAATGAAAGCCAGAAGTCAGGTAAATCAGCAAGGAAGAAATTTCTGTCCTATGACAATGATCTTAAAGTACAAGCCTTAATAAGTTCTTTATTTGTCAGTCTCCCCACTTTAACACATTGGCTGGAGGAAGATTTATGAGAAATATACTCCCTTCCTAAGGAATTTTAACAGCCTTATCAAGTGAAGTATATAGATCTCAGCCAATCTTGCTCTTCATTTCACTTATAAATGAGGAAGCCCATCCTTTCTAACAAAAGGCTCCAAGAGCCAAACTACATGAGACGAATTACATGCATATGACATGTGAATGTACTTGCACGAGTTTCCCCATTGCTTTCCTGTTCACTCGCACACCGCAGCCACACTGCACTCGATCCCATGCTCAGACTGGCACATGTTTCTTCCCCATTCCTCCCAGATGAGAGATGGTATCCCATGATGCTCCTTCTCTTTGCACATGCTCAAACCTTCCTCTGCAACTTTTCTGACAGGGAGACTTGTTTACTCAATTGGACATATTGTGGGGGGGGGGGAGGCCTGAAAACGGGGGTTCCACACCTCTGCTGATATCTTGCAGCTCGGCCTGTCAGGAAGGGGGGGCATCTATGCAAAGGTGGATGGGCAAGCCCCACTTTGGAAGCCATGGCAGAGTTTCTTGCTGTCAACCAGAATCAACTCTTTCCTGCCTGTTTGTCTCCAGCCACCTCCGATCTCCATTATTATCCATGGGGATGGGGGGTAGCATTTTGCAAAATAAATCTACAAAATTTTCAGGGGACCTACTGCTAATTGTCCTCTAAAGACCCTCCAAGTTTCAAGGATATTGGACCTTGTGGAGCCTTTTTAGCGCGCCCCCCTCCAAGAAGGTGCCATCAGCCACCCCATTTTTTATTATTGTGGAGAGAAAATTATAGAAACTGGGGAAACCCATTGATCATGTCTTTCCTGGGGCTCAATCTCCCTGAAACTTGGGGGCCTTTAGAGGACAGTGAGAAGTAGGTCTCCTGCAAATTTGGAGGATTTTGCTTGAAAAATGTCACCGAGATAGCTTCCCTAGTATTCCCCACAGGGAATAATGGAGATTGGAGGTGGCTGGGGGCACTTTCTTTCAGGGCCCATAAAGTGCCCCCCAAAGTCCAATCTTCATGAAACTTGGGAAGTCTTTAGAGAACAGCTAGAAGTAGGTTCCCAGCAAATTTGGTAAAATTTGCTCCTAAAATGCCCCCCTGTGAAAGCCCCAAATCTCATTTCCCATTGGAAATAATGGCCAAATTTTACCCAATTTGCTCTTTATTGCTGAGCCAAACTGGAGAACAAGTACTCCCTCCCCCCATTCCATCCTTTTCAGGTTCATGTATCAGGCATGTTTCTGAACCTTTGCTCAGATGGTCAATCATGTTGCCACGATCTTTCTTCCCACCTCCTCTTATCCAAACCGAGGACACTGCATGGACAGGAGTAGGAAGTTAGGGGGGGAGGGTGCAGGAAGGAGGAGTAGGGAGGCAGCGAAATCAACTAGAAAATGGGATAATTTAAAATATGCTATATTAAAAGCACAATAGTTTGGATGTAAGCCAGATCTAACGGCAAAAAAAAGAGGGAAAAGGGAAGTGAAAGTTGCCCAAATCAATGCTCTGCAATGACAACTCGCTGATTATGACCATGAACACTTGCAACCATGAGTACTCTAGTTCTCCAACATATGCGCAAATTGGGGCTATAGGACACATGTTCACTTGCGGTAAAATGGACATGGACAGGTAGGAACAGACATGATTCTAGACACTCACATAGCCTCGTGTAACTCATCTTGTGTAGTTTGGCTCTGAGACAGCTGAACGATGTAGCATGTTATTTAGTAGATCTTGGTGTAGGAACTTAGTTTTCTGTTTAATTTCACAAAGTTCCTTCTCTGAATGTAGAATCCAGGGTTTCCCCCTCAAAAGCAGCCAACTGTACTATATGGCCTATGGTTCTCTATGACATCACAGGCTGTTATCAGAGAAGATGGACCTGTGCAAGTCAGAAGAAAGTTGATTCATTTGCATGAAAAACAAAACCCCACTGAGACATCTAATAGAGGTACTATGACTTCAAAAGGCCTGAAACTGATAAAATTCATCCTGTTTGGTTTAAAGTTCCCCTCCTGACAAGACTAGTAGCTGTCATGTCTGCATGCCTACATCCATAACATTGTTCTATGTGTTGAACCACTGCTAATACTGTTCTGTGTTGAACCATTGCTAATACTGTACCTTGTTAAACCATTACTAATGCTGTACCTTGTTTTCATTTTGCAAATGCTCTAACCAACACTTTTGTTTCTCGAACAGCCTGAGAACCCAGCTGTGTTATCTCGTTTCTTTGAAGCTCACAGAAGTGACCTTGTACAGTCTGAAATGTTAGTTTACTTTCATGCATTCCCAGACTCTTTCCCCCGCAAACCTGCGGTCTAGCTGGGAGGGGGGAAATGAGTGGGTATTTAGAGTTGTACTTTCCTCAAGTCTCTATTCCTATCAAGGAAACATGTATTGCTGAGATGCTTTTTTGCTTCTGAGTAACTCTGTGGAAATATATATGGAAAAGATTGGATTTCTGAATAAAACCATTTAACCAAGAGCTTGGAACTTCTTGTTGCAATGGTACAGGGACCTGTCTACCATATCCTCTCATCCATAGCCTGACAGTAGCACAAAGAAGGTATGCAGTTCCTTCTGAGGCAAGTTACACTTACTAGGTTCCAGACAACATGGCTGCTCTTACCTGTAAGTGATGGTGTATGCTAAAGAGCAATCAATATTTGTCTTTTTGATAAAGTTTGAAGAATGCTGAATCAACACTCTCTGGGCTAGTAGAGCACTGTAAGAATAATTTTGGAACCATGCTGCTTCATTTTAGTTACAATCACTGTCAATTATAGGCAAGAGGAAGAAAGCACTGTCCCCTTCCAGAAAATTCGGAAAGCGCTCCCTTTTGTAATGCTTGCCTACCAGAGAGCAAAGCATATCACATTTTATACTGGAACACATTGCAGATACATCTATTTAGGGGAAAATCCCATAAGAACAGAAGAAATATTTGTCCACATTCTATGAGGGGTGCTGTATTTTAATAGATGTAGCTTTTTTATTATTGATGTTTAGAAGTTTGTCCCATCAGAATATGTAGTCTGTTACAGGTCAAATTACACCCCTTGATACTGAAAGGACAAGGATAGGAGGATGAAAGAAAGATGGAGGGGAAAGTAGAGCAGGGACTGTAAAGAAGACAGAATAAAACCTAGTGTTAGGAATCCATCTTTGTGTTGTCTCCTTGCCTGCCCTAAGCCATACAACAGGAATTCTGCTCGACACATGGAACTATGTTTTCTACAATAGAAGTGTGAATGGCATGGAGTTGCATGTCTTCGGAAATGCACCATTCCCAATCTGATTTACTTCCATATAAAGAGTCTGAGATACGGTGCCCCCCTATTTATTTTATATAAAACATGGTTGTAGATGTAGTACATCAGTGAAGAGGGGTGTTGAGGAATATGGGGATTTTGAACTTCACTCTCTGATTCCGAGTCAAGGAATTGAAATTCTGCATGAACCCATTTTGAAGAGGCTTCATACATAGCTGAGCAAAAGGGACAAAAGTTATGGTGGAAGCCATTAACTGAGCAAGCTCTGAATGTCGTTCAGTGATCCTTTCACATTTCTATTTTAACCTAGTTGTTATCCGTCACTGTCTTGACTTTGTGTAAAGCGATAGGGAGGTGACAGTTTCAAACAGCATTTACATCTATTTATGAGCTGCATATGAATCACTGTGGGCATTTCAAACAGTAGCACTTTTTCTGACATGAGAAGCAGCTACCCCCCACTCAGGGCCACCAGTTTTTACATTTTTAAAAAATCAGCACAAAAATATACCTATGGCACAATAATGGTAAGTGTAGCAGGTTCTTTGAATTCTCGTTTCATTTGAAGAAAAAAAACAAGTCTCTAGCCCCTTATCTTGTGGAGATACACCTTTTTCCTTATATCTCTGCAACAGAGATTTTAAAATGAAAGCTGGGAATTCAGAGAACTGCTACACCTATCATTGCAATGCTACAATGCTAATCTATATATATTTTTAAAAGAATGTGCTGTAATTAGGCAGAAAAATAAAAAAAGGCAGCACTATCGGAAGTACAACAGATGTTTCAAACAGTACTCCACAGTGAATGGGAAGCACGTGGAAAACCTGAGCATGGGGGAAAGTTTTTTGAAAAAATCAGCTCAACCCTGCATTGCTAATGGGACACATGTGGCTTTGTCTCAAAAGATTTTTTAAAAATCTGTCTGCAACCTGCAGCCAAACTGGTTGTATCTGAAATGGCACAAAAAATCCACTAGCAACCACCAGCCAAAACAGTTTGCAAGGGCCGTGTGAAAAGGGCCTAAATACAATAATCCATAAAACCCAAGATCTCGAATCTTAAATTCTGGAAGAAAAGCTTAGTGAAGAGTAGAGTCCAGCATTGTCCTATAAAAAAAAATATGTTGAACACATCAGCTTTAATCAGCATTGTGGAGCAATAGATTATTGAACCGGATCTTGGGAACAACTCACTCATCTAGAGATGCCTTGAATGTTCTTGGGCAAGTGAGTGTCAGGCTCAGTTCCCCTCCCCACCTGTTATAACAGGAAGAATGTTTCTAAGAAGATGACTAATAAAAACCGCTATGGAATAGTTCATCCTTTTGGCAGAATGTTCAATATGCAGATGATGTTCACAATATGTGCAGTACATTCGATTTCAGCATGGAGCATTGAGAATCTGCCTCTTAATCCTTGAGTTCTCTGAATCATGAAGGCCCACTGCTAAATGTGACATTCATCAAATGAAAATCAAACAGAGCTTGAATAGCTGCAAATGTCATGAAGCCACTCAGCAGCCTTTCTGCCTAAAAGTACATCAGCGGCCTGGGAGAAAAACTTGAAAGCTGCACAGTGTTACTAAAGGTCTCACCTTCCAGCTATTAATTCATGAATTCTCCCAGTTCAGACCAAGAAGCCTAACGCTGCTATGCAGTCATGTAAATCACATATTGAATTGACAGAAACCACCAGCAGCACCAAAGCCTATTAAGCATATGGCTGCTCCTGGGTTTCATGTTTGAAACTACCTATTCCAAAGAGAACAACTTAAAATCCATTAATAGGTTAAGGGGGCTTGTAAATAGAGAACCAGATTTCTGAGCAGATTATGGAAATGATGCAGCACAAGATGGAAGGGTGATTTCCTCTGTGCGGAGTCTGAGACATTTGGGCATTGTCAATTTCCTAAGGTTCAACCCAATCAAGCCATGAGCTTTATGCAGGAAATAGCATTTCTAAGTATATGAACAAGGGTGACAACTGAGGGTCACAGTGATCCGTTTTAGATTTAGTTTACAGACAACCCAAGTTGTCCTACCAAAAACAGAGAAATGTCATGTACAGCACTGCTTCACTGGAGGCTAGAGTTGCAGCAGCAGAACTGTGTCAAACTTAACAGTCCTTGCAGTAGGAAGCTGTCTTTAAGGAATGAGCAATCAGACAACAATCATGTAATTACATGATTGCCCATGATCACACTTTAATCTGTGCACAAAACAGCAACCTCAAGATATTCACTACCATCTAAGCAGATTTACTTAGAAACACCTTTCACTGAGTTCAGCAGAACTTACTTCCTGAGAAGTATGCTTAGAAATTCAGCTGCAGCTTTAGAAAATTAAAATTTAAGCTCCATTTGAAAATCAGCTTGGCAAGAAGCAATTCACTTTATGTGCCTGTTATCCAGACTTTTAAACTAAGACTACCCTCTGCCCTCTTATGAAATAAATAATCTTGCCATCTCTCTAATGGACTATGGTACACACAGCAGAATCTGGCCCATCACTTCTATGCACATTTGGAAACAAGATGGAGAACACAAGTCTCCACTTTGTAAAGAGTTTATTGAAGAACAAACAATGTTTCTTTCTCACACACGCAGAGATGGGGAAGGAGGGGGGGGGGGAGACAGTTCATACTATGAAAAATGTAAGATAGATTATCCAAGCCTATTAAAAATGCATCCAGTGTCAGTTGCAGTGTTTGTGAAACAAGATGAGTGTAGGTGCGTCGTTATATACCAGCAAAATGCAGAAATCTGCTCCTGGTTTTATTTGGAAGAGTTTTAATACTTCCTAGAGGCTCTCACATGCTATGCAAGGCAGAGTTTCCTACACTAGCTCCCAATTCTGAATGCAAAAGCTATAGATCTTGTTGTTTGAGCTATTGACCTGTCCTGGCCTATTTACCAATCTGTTGCACAGTATTAAACAGACTTACCAGTTCCACCTAATATTCATTCTGCCTTATGGGAAGAAGTGTTGATGGACTGATGGAAGCAGCTTTATTTTTCTATAAAACTAACAGGGCACCCATCACCAAAACATCCAATTTTAAAACACAGAACTAAACAAAATGACAAAAGTCTAGTAGTCCGAACGATGTGACCTGTGAATGGCCTATATGGACTTGTCACAAGTCCCACATATTAGTGAGCATCTCTCTAAAACCTTGAAGAAGTTTTTCCTCTAGGCTCATGAACTGTGGAGTAGGTAGCCAAGCAGCATAGGAGGGGATCATGACCAGGTCTCCCTGGCCATGAGTATCATTCACAAGCCTCTGAAAGAAGCAAGTGATGATCCACTGGAGCCACTCCTCCTTTCTTCTAGCTTTCTACAAATATTAGGCCAAAAATACAAGTGATAACTAAATGTTCTTGATAGAAGTAAGTGCCCCTTGTAAACTGTCTATCAACATGAGCCCTATCCTGAAGACACAACTTGGAATGCAGACTTCGTGATACATATAATCCTGTAGCCCCACTTGGCATGTTTTCATCTCTTCAAGCGATTTTGCCTAAATGTGCAGGGCCTCTCAGTCATAAATACTATTCCAGCTTGTTTAGATTACATTGTCTAGCACCAGACCAGGCAAACACTGTGCATACTTATTACTGCCAGGAGATGATTTCAAATAGCTTTTCTATTTCGCATAAATTCATTCGGAGATACGTATTAAGTGAAATGTTTCATCCATTCAACTGTGCTAACCATAACCTCCCAAGTTTGTACAGATGGTTTTTTGTCCCTGCATGAAGCCAGGAAAGGAGGATAGTTTTTAATAATGACATAGTCCTCTGGCATTGCAGTGGAAGCAGATAGAACTAGAACACAAGAGGAGAATGTTCTGTTGAGCCAGGCTTTGCAAAAGAAGCATGGGTGCATAACAGAATCTTGTAATTATCTCTCTGCTGTGGTAATGACTGCTTTTTTTGTTTTTGTAAAAAGAAGATCTTATTTTACAGTTTCAAGAACAAAACGCCATGAAACAGTGTGGTTTGTGAACATTTTACTCCAACACCATGAGCACAAGAGGAGGATTCCAGACAGCTGTATTTTTAAAAAATATATACACAGTAGGTGAAGTCATCCATCTAAAACAAAGGAAATTTAAAATAAGAGTCATCATACCACAGATAGAGGAGATTGCAGATGGGAGTTAATTTCAGCCAAGCCCGATAGTTTTTTCATCTTTCCTAGAAAAGTGATATGGTTTTGCAGCATTTCTTTTGTATTGTAGCTACAGTTTGGTTTCTAGACTACTAAGCCATTCAGCTGACTTAATCAAAACGAAGATAGTATTTCTTAGGCTTGAAGACTTGCGCATTTTGCGGCTGAAACCTATGAAAAAAACTGACATACACAACTGCACCCCCAGTTATAGTATTATGAGAGAGGGGGGAAAGCGTTCTCTATCCATTTTCTTCACCTTATGCATATGCTTCTATCATGCCCCACAAGCCCTCTTTTTTCAAAACTGAAAAGTCCCAGATCCAGATTCTTCAGCATTACCTCATAGGAAAGGTTTGTATAGGCTTGTATATAAACCTAGCAGGTCAGGGGAGAAATTGTTGCCTGCCTTTATCCCCAGCATGTTAGGTTTTCGTGTAGGGAGATATCATATGTAGAGGAACATATCAGTGTAATCTTAAGAAGAGTGACACCCTTCTAAACCCATTGACCTCAACAGACTTGGAAAGGTGTACCTCAGTTTAGAATTGACACTGTATCTCACACAGGAGCCAGTTTGGTATAGTGGTTAAGAGCAGCAGACTCTAATCTGGAGAAGGAGGTTTGATTCCCCATTCCTCCGCTTGAAGCCGGCTGGGTGACCTTGGGTCAGTCACAGCTCTCCAGAGCTCTCTCAGCCCCACCCACCTCACCGGGTGACTGTTGTGGGAATAATAAATAATAATAATAAAAACTGTGCTTATATACTGTTCTTCTAGACAGATTAGTGCCCCACTCAGAGCGGTGAACAAGTTTGTGTTATTATTATCCCCACAATACAGCTGGGGAGCTGGGACTGATAGGACTGGCTTACCCTAGGCCACCTACTGAGCTTATATCAGTAGTGGGATTTGAACCAGTAGAGTTCTGATTCACAGCTGACCCACTTAACCATACTTAACATACTTTGTAAACCATTCTGAGTGGGTGTTAAGTTGTCCTGAAGGGCGGTATATAAATCAAATATTATTACAAAATGAGTAAAATTGGTGTAATTGTCATCTAGCTACTATATACATACCACCACCAATTAAAAGCATAATACTTGTGTTCCCCCCTCCCTATGTTCATGTGTTGGCACTTAAATTTTAAGTAGTTATTTAATTTTTGCATGGATTTGAATGAAACACTGAAGTTGGCAATTTTTTTCTGTCTCTGGAAGAAAAATCTATCACACACTTGTGTGAATCTAGCTTCAAAGGATACTACTGAACAAGTACAGTGCAGTCCACTTATACTGCTGAGTTTGTCAACCACATATACTGTCAAATACTCATCTTTATTTGCTATAGATTATAATTGTCCAAAAGGGACTACTTATTTTTGACTACCTATATTTTTACCTGAAAGATATGATCTTTCAGGACCTTTTACCTCAACAATCAACAGGATATTCATATTATGCCCACTCAGATTGTAAAGACACCCTTCTTGCTTGCAAACTAGTAGTGTTGAGGCCAGCCCAGGTGCTCTTCCAGCTCCTCACAGTGCACAACTTGAACAAGAGAACATGGTAAATAAACTTAGGAGTTTGGGGTGAGAGTTTAGAAGGGAAGCTTGAGGGGGAGTCCAGGAGAGGGCAGATTTATCTAGAGATCCTAGCAACATGGTAACCAATTGAGTTGTTGGTTTTTCTACATGAAAATAACATGGATTACACTGCAGCAAATACAAGCTATATCCTGCTGGAAGAGAAAATTAAAGAGTTCAAGACACGTCTATCTACACTCTGGCTAATCATAGAGAATGAACAGTTTTTAGATGCTTGTCATGATGCTGTCTTGGAGGAACAAGGAGATGCAGAAAGTTATCAAGGAGGAGGAAGAAAAAAAGAAGGGCCAATATATATAGAATAATGTGATAAACAGGAGCAGACAACTAGGAGATGGTCTGTGACACCAAATATCATTATAACAATATCCTACAGTCTGCTCAATCAACCAAAAGATCTGGATGATGCAATACAAGAATAAATCACAAAAATTCTCACAGGAATCTAGAAATAGTGGTAACGGTGGGGAAGGGTGGGGGAGTGATTTAACTATCCTGACATCTGCTGAGAATCTGACTGCGCTGGGAACAGGTGTTCATTAAATTCTTAACTTGCTTTATGAACAACTTCATCTTTCAAAAGGTGGTAGAAGAAACAATCCACTATCTTCCTGGACCAATACGGAAGAACTGTCGGTCTCAGGAATCTGAGAAGAAATGACAATGTCATCTTCAGATTTAGGAGAAGAAAGACTGTGAAAACTGAGTACAGTGAACTGTGTACCCCAGACTTTTAGGAAAGCTGGTTTCAAAGAGCTCAAAGGAAAACTTGGTAGAACACCAGCATTTGAAACCTTTAGGGAGCTCAAGGAGGACAGGAGATTCTGAAATGTGAAATACTAAAATCACAATGGAAAGCTATTCCAACAAGCAGGAAAAATGGAAGACAACTAAAAGAATTCCTGTGTGGTTGCCTAAGGATGAGGAGCTGAGACTTCAAAGAGGAGATGGAAGGAGGGGCATGTAACCAAGTGTAAGTTCCCCAAGCCTGCAAGGACAGTGACAGGAAGACAAAAGCCCAGAATGAAGTGAGGCTTACAAGGAATACCAAAACCAACAAGCACTTTTTTGCTGTGTTCAGCAGAGGAAGAACAATGAAGGGACATGCCCACTGCTTGGGAAAGATGGTGAAATCTTAACAGCAGACAGAAATAAGCCAGAACTGCTTTACTCCTATACTGCTTTTGAACTTCTTCCACAGGGGGAATTGTGTCCAGCTTAGGAAAACCAGAAAAATTATATGAGGAACAACACACAGCCTAAGATATGGAAAGAGAAAGACAACGTGTATTATGTGCGGTCAAGCTGCTTCCAATTTATGGCAACCCTATGAATTAATGATATCCCAAAACATCCAGCCATCAACAGCCTTGGTCAGGTTTTGCAAACTGAAGGCCGTGGCTTCCTTTATTGAGTCAATCCATCTCATGCTTGTTTTTTTCTTATTGTCTTCAACTTTTCCTGGCATTATTGTCTTTTCCAGTGGGTCTTGTCTTCTCATGATGTGATCAAAGTACTATAGTCTGAGTTTCATTATTTTAGCTTCTAGGGAGAATTCGCACTTGATTTGATCTAGAATCAACTTATTTGTCTTTTTGGAAGTCCATGTCATCCATAAAACTCTCCTTCAACACCACATTTAAAATGAATCAATTTTCTTCCTGTCAGCTTTCTTCATGGTCCATGTTTCACATTCATATAAATAATTCTGCACTCATATATTGATATTGGTCTCCAGCAACACTTCCTTACACTTCAGGATCTTTTGTGGTTTCTTCATGGCTGCGCTTCCAAATGTCAATGTCCTTTTAATTTCTTGGTTGCAGTTTCTTGGTGGATGATTGAGCCAAGGAATAGAAACTATTTAACAATTTCAGTTTTGATTTCAAGAAGATACCTGGTAAAATTCTTCAGCAAATTATTAAGCAGTTGGTCTGAGAGCATTTAAAAAAGCACTGATTATCAGGAGTTAGCATGGATTTTTCAAGAATAAGTTTTGCCAAACTAACCTTATATCCTTTTTGTTACTAGTTTTCTAGACCATGAGAATGCTGTATATATACTATTATTTCAAAATCTTCCATGTTATCCTTGTGAGCCAGATGGTTAAATGTGGGCTGGATTATACTATAAAAAAATCCACCATAAATACATGGTTCCAAATACATGAAACTGCCATATACTGTGTCAGACCATTAGTCTATCATGGTCCGGCTTGTCTGTTCTGACTAGGAGTGGCTCTCCAGTGTCTTCAGCAGGTCTTTCACATTACCTACTGCTTGTTTCTTTTAAATTAGAGATCCAGGGGAATGAAACTGGGAGCATTTGCATGCCCAGCATTACCACTGAGCCACAACCCCTCCCCTCCCAGTACAACTCCATTTCACAGCACTTAGGACGTACCTATACTACAGACTTAAAACCATTTTAACAGTTATTCTGTCCTCCAAGAACCCCAGAGAATTATAGTTCTGTGTAAAAGTCTGTTTTAAAAAATCTCAACACCAAAAATTACGATTCCCAAAATTATTTGTGGGGGATGCTGGAGGAGAGTTTTGTAGATACCATGGACAGCCAAAAAAAAACAATTAAG
Source organism: Eublepharis macularius (assembly GCF_028583425.1). NCBI lineage: Eukaryota > Metazoa > Chordata > Lepidosauria > Squamata > Eublepharidae > Eublepharis > Eublepharis macularius. The sequence goes on from NC_072793.1 coordinate 61,633,452, forward strand.
CCGGTATTAGATCAAATCAAGCCTCAATTCTCCTTAGAAGATAAAATGACAAAACTGAGGCTTCAGTCACATCATGAGAAGACACGATTCTCTGGGAAAGTCAATAATGCTAGGAAAAGTGGAAGATAGCAGGAAAAGAGGAAGATCTAAAATGAGATGGCTTGATTCAATAAAAGAAACCACGACCTCCAGTTTGCAGGATCTGAACAAGACTGTTAATGATAGGACATTTTGGAGGTCTTTCCTTCATAGGGTCACCATAGGTCAGAGGCAACTTGACGGCACATAACACACACACACACACACACTGAAAGCTTATAATTTATAAACAATCCAAAGTGTGGGAGTCTCTATGGCTAGATGTGTGATCCTCTAGGTGAAAAAACACCCATGAGACTGAAGCAGGCTAATAAAAGCTCTCAATTTTGTTTGTCTTTTCTAAAGTTCTTCTGCCATTTTGAAAGGTGGTGGGCACCTCCAGTCCTAAAGAGAGTTTATCCATCCCCTGCCTTTTCTCCTCAATGGGGATCTAAAGCAGCTTACATCATTCTTTTCTCCATTTTTATCCTCACAACATCACTGTGAAGTTGGTTAGGCTGAGAGTTTGTGACTGGCCCCAGGTCACTCAGCAAGTTTCCATGGCAGACCAGGGATTCAAACCTGTTGTTAAACACAACTCTGAGTCAATGGCATTATAGTGAGGGATGGTCATCTCTATCTAAAAGGTTTAAAACCTTCCTTCAGGACAGTGTGTGGTATTTCTTGTAGACAGATGATTTTTTTCACCTATCAGAACTCTAATTCTTCAGTTATGCAAATCATACAGAAACTACACTAACTTTCATTAATCTAGAAAAGACCAGGAGACTAGTAGCATCAGCACAGATTGCACAGCTAAAACAGGGAGATGCCATGGAATTTTTGCACAAAACCTGTGTTTTAAAAGGCAGTGCATTTCCTGATTTCTGTATTTCCTCTTCACAGCTAAGTTACATCACAACAAGCAAGGTATTCAATAATTGGCATAAGGCAGTATAACCTACTGAATTAGAAACAAGCTGTTCTCTATCATCTAGTCTTGATAAAGATGGTTGTATTGTACTCTCTCATTGGAAACATGCTATTACAGCACCACTATAGAAATAAAGACAGATAATCATTAGGGCTGAAACATTTTCTCTATCCATCTGCAGTTAGTCATATGAAAATATAACTACCTGAGGTCTTGCAAGGGTTGCAACTAGGCTAAAATGAATAGCTTGGAAACTCTGAGAAAAGGGGAATGGCTAAAATTGGCCAATTTGGGCTAACATATACATCCCAAATGCACAGATGTTACACAGCTGCAAATCAAGACCTTGGCAACTGCTGCAACCTATCACATATGCAATTGTCCAATCAGAGTACTGTATATCCTGAGACCCACATGAACACGGTAAATCAGTTTGCCCAGAGCTTCCTCTGCTGACTGTTCCATTTCAGCATAAAAGGACAAATAGAATATTCACTGGGCTTTAAATATTTTTATGCTATGTTCATTTTTTATTATCACTGCAGAAACACTAAAAATTACTCTTGTATTTGTTCACTCTGGAATAAAATCCTGATCAGATTAAATGGAATTCATCACAAAAAATCTGCGGCTCGAGTATCACATTCCAAGCAACAAATGGCAGTTGAGCATCCTCTCTACTTCCTGTTGGAAGCAGATTATCCTAATGGCTGCAAGACTACATATGTAGAATGGTAAAATTAATTCCATTCCACAGATGGATTGCATGTAGGAAAAGTGAAGAAAGGAGATGCAAGTCTGTAGAAGGACATTAGGACAAATGACCAGTAGACACATTTATTTATTTATACTATTTATAAGCTACCTTTCTCAATGAGGCTGCTATTATCCTCCTCCATGAGTCCTTTTCTTTCTTCAAACATATGCTCTGTTCAGGTAGCAGTGGAAGTTTGGAACATGAAACTCCCAGAAGCTATCGTCAATATTGCCCATTTCTGATCTCACCTGTCTTTGGGGCGGAACCTGGCTCCCTTGTTTAACATTGAGTTGGATGTCCTGAAGAGAGCAGGGAGATGTCTAGAATGACTCTAGCAGAAAACTTGTACTGAATATGACAAAATGTGCTATAAATCCCATTGGAAGACCTATGAAGCAATGGTGACAGTGGCAAAGAAATGTTACTTCTCTGTTGCCTTTACATCAGATATTTTTAAACCATCACAATAGTTTAAGGTATCTCAGTGCCTGCTGACACTGAGCCTTTATCGTCTCAGGAACAATTAGCTGTGATACTTTTACAAAGTTTTCCCCTGATAAAACATTGCAAACATACACTAACCTGAATGCCAGGTGTAACACAGATCAGTCAGAGGAAATATCTAATCTATCATCTGAGCTGTTTATGGACTATTCTGACCCAGTTACTGTGATGGATGTTGACAGAATCCTGGGATCTGTGAAGGCCACTATTTGTGCCCTGGATCACTGTCTGTCTTAGCTGCTATAATCATGTCAGGACCACATCAACAAGCCACATCAACAATCATTAACTCAGGGCACCTTCCCACGGCTACTCAAACAGGTAGCTTTCCACTACTTAAAAGAAACATCCCTACAGAAAAATGATGCGGCTAATTATCACCTCATCTCTAACCTACCTTTTCTGAGCAAGCAAATAGGAGTGCAAAAGGTGACCAATTTCAGGTCTTTTTGGATAACTCATCTTCTTTGGACTGTTTTAAATCTGGCTTCAGGTCAATCTATGGGACAGAGACTGCCCTGGTGGCCTCCATCTGAATGTAGACAAAGACTTTTTTCTTGCTCCTCCTGGATCTATCTGCAGCCTTTGCTATAGTGGACTATGCCATCTTGTTGAGGCACTTGGAGACCGAAGCAGGTATCAGCAGATGTGCTCTGGACCTGTCCAAATAATTACTCACAGACCAGACTCAAAGAGTTGCCATAGGAGACCAGCTGTCTTCAGTGTGGGACCAGTCCTATTCCCTTTGATATTCAACCACTATATAAAGCCCTTATGACAATTCATTCATAGTTTTTGGGTTGGCAGTCATCAATATACTGACAACACTGGACCCTGAGTCAATTACACCATATCACCTTATTCACCTTATCCCTTCAGCACTGCACACAGTCCACTTCCCCCATGCTGTGCTGCTCTCACTGCTTCCTGTAGTCCATTTATTCAGGGGCTTTGTTAGAAGTTTTTTCACATCTGCTCACTCCTTAGGCTCTGCATTTTCTAACTTCAACTCATCCCTGTCCTTTGTTCTTAATTTATTTTCCAAATCTCCCAACAAATGATTCATCCTTCTCATCTTCAGTCTTGGCGTATTCACTCCACTTGTTATATCTGTTAATGTTATTTTGCAGAGGAAATTCTCTAAGGGACAACAAAAGAACAGGCTGATTGTGGTCATTACAAATCCATCCTCTTGCCCTTCTACCTGGCCAATTATACTACACCATCTTGATTCAGACCAAGTCTAAAAATCTTCTGTGTCTCTTTTTCACCTTTGATGCACTTTTAAGGTCTGCCCTGCCACCTCTCCCTCCTCTGTTCACAATTCCTCCAATTATTAAATTGAAACTTTCCTCTACCAGCATTTCCTCCTCTTCCCACTTTCCAATTCTGCCTTCACTTCTTTTCTTCATGCCTCGCTTGATGACCTTATCCAGCCTCACTACATCTTTGCCATCCTCTGGTATTCATTTTCCCTGCCATTCACTTCTCCATATAATCTATTCCTCTGGCTCCTTCCCTTTCACATTCTAACATGCTACTGTTCTCCCCATTCTCAACAACACGTTGAGCCGTCTTACGTCTCTCCAACCTTCACTCAACTTCCCATCTCTGTTTGCTTCTGGTCTCCGAGAGTATGCTGCTTATTCCCACTATTTGAACATTCTCTCCAGCTCCTTTCTGAGCTCCCCTATAGTCTGGCTTATGAAAATGCCCTCACCACAATAGCTTATTTAATGTTTCCTCAAGGGAAAAGTCTTACTGTGCATTCCCTCTGTCCTTTGAGGAACTGCCCATGGCCTATTCTAATGACCCCAAATAACATCATTGTAACCCCCTTACACATTGCCACCCACTATAAACCTCCCTATACAGATTTGGGGCTTCCCAGGCAGTTAAGGAGATCCACACAACACGCCACCTGTCTAACTTTTATTTATCAGGCAGTCAGCCGTAACGAAATCCACACCAGGTCCTCTCTCTCCTGTTCCCAGAGGTTCCACCAAACAGACAGTTCCCTCTAATTCACTACTCCTCACCCAACTACTGCCCAGGGCTATTGAGGAAAGCAAACTTGGTGTATTTGTCATATTATGCTGCCACAATTTATCAAATTTGGCCCATTTGTTGTGACTAGTGTCTGAGGTTCATAAGTGTGTGTCTTATTTCCCTTCAGCCAACAACTTCAAGATAGCCAGGGTTAAACCACCCAAAAAAATTTATTTACAACACAGAACACCAGAGTGAATGATTTAAAACTCAAAAGTATATTATAGTTAAATAGGGAATGCTTCAGTGTTAATAGCCAGCTATATCTCTGCTGCCTCCCTCAGCAGTTTCCAAAAAACATTCTCCCCTCAGTAACTGCCTCAATGGACTTTCCATTGTCACTAGCCCAGCATTGTGCTAGCTCTCATTCCCAGGAGAGTAAAATCTAGAATTATTCCTGTCTGTCACAGTCATCAAATCCCATGTGTTTCAGTACAACCAATATACTGGTGATATCTCTCTCTACTAAAATTTCCTCCATCCAAACTCGCATTTCCATTTGCATGTCTGATACTTTATTTATTGCATTTTTATCCCACCCATCATTCAAGGAGTCCAGGACAGTGTACGTGCTTCACCCATAGGGGTGTGCAGCAGGGAAAAGATTTGGTTTACCCACTTCGGATTTACCCGGCATAGGAAAATGGTTCGGAATAACCCAAAACCTGAAGCAGCACCCTTTAAGGCCCCGAAGCTTCCCGAAGCAATCTGAATTGCTTCGGGAAGCTTTGATTTGGTATTTCCGAATCAGAGCCATCATACTGGCCCTGATTCGGAAATACCAAATCTTTACAAATCAGGCCCGGTTCGGGCTTTCTTTCTGAACCAGGAACCCGAAGCACACACCCCTACTCAACAACCCCACAAGGGAGGTTAGTCCAGGGCTCAACAAATCCCAGGCACTGGGTAGCCATGGTGCCGAGAAATTCCATCGTGTTGCCTGGAATTTTCAACAATGATTTCATTGTAGCATCTGTCAGCTATTGTAGCATCTCAGTGGAAGTACAAAGCTTATTTAGCTGTTATTAATTTACACTGCACTCTGCTTTGAATCTCAGTAAGAAAGGTGGATACAGTCAATAATAAATAATACCCAGCTCAATATCTCCTTATCTAAATCTCCTGATGATGCAGTAAAGGTCCTGAATGACTATGGATAAATGGCTAAGAGTGAACAAAATAAAACTGAATTATGTCAAGACAAAGATAATGCTGGTTAGGAAGGCAGAGATTTTGAGATCTCATTGTGCTACCCATCTTCAGTATAATTCAGCTGATCCTCACTGTTTAGGGGTATTCTAGATCTAACATTACTGTTGGAGAAGCAAATTAATGCAGCTGCAAAAGAACTTTCTTCCAATTGTGTTTTGCCCACAAGATGCCCCTCCACCTTGACTTAGCCAATCGGGCTACTTGAATTCATGGCATGGTAACATTGAGAGACTAGACTACCATAATGTACTCTACATAGGTCTCCTCTCATAGTTAACTGAGAGACTCCAGTTGGTACAGAATGCCACAGCAAGCATTTGACATCTGAAATACAATAATACTCCTCTAATCTTGAATCAAGACACAGAATCCTCTTTTTCTATATTTGAATTGTATTTCTTCACATTGGAACTGGAAGTCTAGCCCTTGTTAAGTGGAAAGATAGGTGGGCACCATTTTTCTACATTTTTAATGATTTTGGGTTAATGGTTAATAGCATCTAGAAAAAGGACTATTCCCATTAATATTTTATTGCTTTTTCTGGTTTCAGTTGTACATGAAACTTCTTTTACATTTATAACATTGAACAAGCATTTCTCCCAACGGGACAAAAGAACCTGTAGATGCAAAGGGGAATTAGTATAAATGACATTTATTTAAATAGCAATTATATTATCAAACACACAATTTTATTTAAATTAGTGATTTTAGTCATTCTTCCCATGTATATTCCAACTACTTCTTTTAAAGATATGTATTATCTTTTGCTGACATAACATTATTACCTATAAATCCCTCAATGGCCTGGGACCCACATACCTGCAGAGCTGTCTCTCTTACCCCGCTACACTTTGCTTATTCTAGAGGTACCACCCTGCAAAAGGGTAGGACTGGAAGCCCCCTGTTCACATGCATTTTCAAGGGTAGAGATTACTGTAGATATTACCTGCTTTTACTGCATTATCTTGTAATGTTTATAGCTTACCTTGCCTTAGAGTTTGTTCACATTGTTCTCTGATTCCGTAATCCTACTGCATTGCTTATTGGTAGCTTTATACTGTCTGACTGCACTGTTTTATATCCTATAATCCACTCTGAGTCTCAATGAGAAAAGTGAACTATAAAATAAAGTAGAGTGGAAAGCAATATGGAGCTTGTTCATTAGAACTGTTATAGTTTTTTGCTGCCTAGGCAAGGCGATTCCAGGAGCAATCCTAAGCAGGTCTACTCAGAAGTAAATCTTGTTAGTCAGTGGAGCTTATTCCCATAGAAGTGTTGTTAGAATTGCAGCTTTTGTATATGTAATGCACAGACTGATGGTATAACAGAGCTTTTCATGCGCTGCAGAGTTGCAATACAATCCCATATTCTGCTCTACAGATTAAAAGCATAAATTATCAGACTCATCAACCACTATGCCAGTACAAGGATTTTAATCATAGAGGTGCACCAATGCACAGAGCTGGCACTCCCAGAAAGCTGCGCCTATGTGGCAATTTAGAAGAAATTTAAAAAAGAGAATTAAATCATTTTTTAAATTGGCAAAAAGGTTATATAAAAAAGCTGCAAGAAGGATAACCAAACATATGCCAAGCCCATTTCAACTACACAAAAAAAGAACTATTAGCACAAAACCATGAATATCAAGTGCCAAGGACCAGAGCACAAAAGCCCCCACACAATGGCCATTTTAAATTGTTCCCCACAACATCTGTCTCCACGTGGGAAATTCTTACTATGCAATCAAAACCTGCCATACAGATCAGGTGGTTTTCTCCATGCCAACTCAGGGCCTCAAAATGAGTTGATTGCATTTTGTCTCAAAATGGAGACAGATAACATAATGGCAGCTATACTGAGTCCAGTAGCTCTTTACTGAGCAACTGAGCACTAGAATACTAGCTTGTGATGCAGTTGGAGCTTGTGATGCAAAAGCACACATTTTCTGTTAGGATTAGGAACAAAGCCGAATGATCAGAATTTTCAGGCTGCATTTTCGGGAACCAACAAATGCATAACATAAGCAGAAAGCTTTGCCTCTGCCAAACTCAGCAAACAATCATCATCATCATCATCTAAACCAGTTGATTGATGTGCAAGAAATGAGCTGAACTAATAAAGCTAAAGGGACCTTATTTGAGCCATTCAGTGGGTGCCAGTAAAAAGTTGGAGTGAAAAGTAAAGCTGCCAGAATGGATTAACATTTGCCTGCTGATGACACTGCTGCTCACTAAAAGATGCTGGGAAACCAATACAAAACCAATGACCCCATTGTACAAATAGGAAATGATGGGCCTAGTAAGGAGAAGGGGGAGATCCTGAGGCCGGATGGCTGTGGATGATTAGGCAGCCTTAGTGAAAGTGTTGCTTGCCAGAGACAACGTTTCAGCTTGAACTGCAAACCCTCCTCCATTGTCTGAGATTCCTTCCGAGACAGCTGGAAAAAAGCATTCCTCCTTCAATAGGATGTCATCCTTTCCAACCATGTCTGTTTTCTCTGGAGCAGAAATATGGTACTATCTAGAAAACAGCTCCCAAATAGAAGGCAAAGGAAAGGGGGGGAAATGCCCAAAGCAGCATTTTGTTAAGGCTATAATTTAACTTTGTTTTTTAGCATACCAGCAAAGCCACTTCTTTTTCAACTTTCTCCAAAACATTTCTCGAACAGTGTAATGCTTCAAAACACACTAGGAAGTTCACATAATACATAAATAAACAAGAATATTTATATAATTCTCTTATAGAGTATCAGTGGCACAACTAACTAAAATAGCGCAGTGGGGGCTCTGGCAATGCAATCTTAAATACAGCCGCACCTCTCTAAATCCACTGATTCCAATGGACCTGGGCAGGTGTAACCCTGTTTAGGACTGCAATCACTTGCCCTTGCCATGAGAGAAGCATGTCTCAGTGATTATGCTATGATTAAAGTGGTTTGGTTTGTACTGAATTTCATAAACTGACTCAATGCTGTGTAAAGAACAGGGATTAAAATAAATTATTCTCCTCTGAAGACTGATTAACCCCTGTGCACAGTTGCTGGTACTCGACCCCTTTTTAACCTGTCAACCTTCATTTATGTATTTAACATGGCACAAAATTTCAATATATTCTATTAAAAGGGAATTCAAATCTCTGAAGAAAAAAAGGCAGAGTGGGGGAGAGGTTGCACTTTCTATGGTTTATGATGAAATAGGGGAAATATACTAATTTTAGAGTTTTTAAATAGCACTTGAAGGACAGAAAGCCAATTTTTTAAAATCTCTGAAACTAGTATATTTAAAAGCTCAGGGCAAGGCAGAAAGGGTGGTAGTTTATCCTCCTATAACCCATGAAGACGGTAAGAAAGGAGTAAGCAAATTTCCTAAGGCCAAACAGTTTACTTCACTAAACAGTAGTTTCAACTTTTATATCATAGTCTAAGAATTCTTGACCCAGCTCAAGTAACATCAAGAGATAAAGTGATCTAAATCCACTGGGATCCAAGACAGATCAGACACAAGGGTGTAATTTAAATTAAACATTTCAATTAAAAAATATTCTTGCAATTCTTGCAAAAAATACAAAAACAACCTCTATAACCAATAATCTCTATCATGTATTATTATTTAAAATATTTATATTCTGCTCTTCCAAAACTCAGAGTGGCTCACAAAATAAAAACATAGGTAGAATACTTAAATTAAAACTGGCTGAAATTTAAAAATTAATCATCAGTTCTTAGACCTCACTTTTTACATGCAACTCTGAAAACTCATCCTTATTGGTAGCCCAACACTGCACAATCCAGTAATCCAATACAAGGTAACAATAGCATGGTAACAATAACACCTAACAACAAGCTCACGTCCAGAGGTCCTTCACCTCAACTCAGTGCCAGACTTCAAAGAGGGTGTCCAGGCCCAGGGCGAAGCGGCCCTTACCTCCTAAACCGACTCACCAGGCACAGACTTCTCTTCTGACTGACAGGCTTGCAATCAGACATTACTGTCTGATTTCTGGACAGATTGTCCCAGTTAGCTCCCCGTTGGTATGCTATTACTAATGATTCTTCGGCATTATTGTTACCACCACTGTCTTCTCCTCCCACATGTTCAGGCCCCCTTTCCTCTGCCTTCCAAGGGGCTATTGGTGATTTGTTATCTAAGGGTGCCATTCAACAGATGTCCCCAGATGAATCTCATTGGAGGTTTTATTCCAGGTACTTCCTTGTAGAGAAAAAAGACAGTAGGAATTAGGCCTATTCTCGATCTCCATAATTTGAAGAAGTTTACTGAAGTTGAAAAGTTTAATATGATTGTTTACCCTATCTATGGTCATTCCACTCCTGGAGGTAAACGTGTGGTTTGCTGTCCTTGACTTAAAGGACGCATATTTCCACATCTCTATACACCCTGTGTACAGGAGATATTTACATTTTTACTGTGGAGGCAAATGTTTTCAAAAAACAGTTATCCCTTTTGGGTTGCCCTCTGCTCCATGAATTTTCACTAAGTGCATGTCAGGTGTTGTAGCACGTTTTTTAAGATCACAGGGTTGCTTTGTTTACCCTTACCTTGATGACTGGCTGTTGGTAGCATCATCCCAAACATTACTCTTTGACCATATCCACCTTGTGTACTATCACTACTTTAGGTTTTTGGATGAATTGTAAAAAGTCTGACCTTACCCCCTCTAAATGCATACACTTCATAGGTTAAACTGGACTCTTCTGACATCTCTACAATCTTTGGTCCGCTTCTTTCTGACAAATCATTTTCAGCTCATCCTCTTCACCCAGGTTTCTGGGCCTCATGGCATCCACTACAGCCATTGTGTTCTTTGCATGACAAAGAATGAGACCATTGTTTCAGTCACATGATCGTTCCTCAGCACACCAAGTTCTCTATCACTAGATCTGTCATCTGTCATCTCCACTGGTGGGCCAACATGGAAAACTCAACTCAGAGGTGCTCTTTTGGCACATATTACTTTGATATTTCCATAACGACAGATGTATCAACTTTGGGATGGGGTGTACACTGTGGAACTTCTATTCAAGGCATGTGGTCACCTGTAGAAACTAAATTTCATATTAATGTATTGGAACTCATGCCTATATGTTACTCCCTTGCTTCTTTTGCAGGTCTGTTGCACAACAAAAAAGTTCAGGTCCACACTACGACCCTCTACTACCTGAATAAGCAAGGGGGAACGGCATTGCTTATGCTCTGCACTGAGGCTACATTTCTCTAGGAATGGGCAATACAGAACCTGGGTTACTTCTCTAGAGAAGGTAGATGAGGAGGATTTAGTAACTATGCAATGAGTTTCAATGTGGGTAAATCGTGATGCCATAATTGGCCTATAAGTAGGGGAACTACTAGTAGATAGTAGTACTGGTCCTGGGCCATGGCCCACAGAGTGGAAAAACACTCTTGACAGGGCCAGGAAGAGGTGACTAATAAGCAATGAGTCTGGTAGTGGTGTATTTTGCAAAGGACTTTGGTGATTAATGGAGATGGAGGAAAGGTGTAAAAGAGACCTTGAGACCATGGGATTTGGAACACATTCCCCCATGAACTGTCGTCTATCCAAGCTAAGGAATAGAAAGCCCTGGCCTTAGTGTTGAGGTGGGTGGCAAAGAGGTCTACGGAAGCCCCAATGCTGAAAAATGGGGAGGACATATTTGTTGTTGATTGTCGATTCGTGACGAGTTAAAAAAACCCTGCTTAGGATGTTGCCCTTGCTCTTTTCTGTGCCAGCTATGTGTATGGCCTGTGGGAACACAGTTATTCTTAATGCTAGAAACCCTCCACAAGCACTTCCTATAGTCGAAAATCGGCTCATTTCACTACATGGTTAGAACCCAAACAGATTTCTCCATTTTCCTGCCTGTTAGCCCTTATTCTGGACTATTTGTTGTCACTGCAAAGGAAGGGCTTATACATCCCTGGCAATATACTCTGGAGATGGCTAAATAGGGGGGTCGTCTGGATTATGTGCCGCTGTGTTTACATACATACATATGCATATGTATGTGTGTGTGTGTGTATGTGTGTCAATATGTTTACATGTATTTTAATCTATGTATTGGGATGTTTTATGATTTTAAATTGTATATAAGATGAAATATGTTTTTAAACTTGGTTGTGATCTGCCCGGAGCCTGCTGATGTGGGGAGGGCGGAATATAAATTAAATATAAATAAATAAAAATGCATAAATAAATTTCTCCTTGCTTAAGGTTTACCGAGCAGCAATATCAGCCTTTCAGGAGTGAATAAACTACAAGACTTTTTTTACATCGTATCTCTAAACCACCCTGTGGCAGGCCTGTATGTGCACAGTCCCAATGTGTGCCTGTACAGAAGACACTTGACGAACAACAGCTACAGGTAAGTGCAACCTTGTTTTCTCCAGCAACGTCATTAGCATTCCAAGGAATATTAAGAATACCTTTAAAATTCTATGTATATATTTGCATTTCATAGTAGTTAAAAAACTGAGGGGTCAGTTTCAAATCATGATGCTTCAGTTCTCCAACGTGACTCAGGAAATGTGTCTGAAAGGAATACAGTTTTTGAAAATAAAAGTGGGAGAGAAGAGCCAAATGAGGGGCGAAGGTCATGTTAAGTGTTTCTATGAAAAGCGTCATTATGAGAAAAGCCTCATTGCTGATGCCCTTATTTTATAATATGTGCGTTGGGGGGAAAAGCAAGCCAACGATGTCTTTTTAACTTACTTTGAAGGCTGAAAATAAATTAACAATTGCTCTAGGGCTTTTGCAAAAGGAGGGGGGAAGGGAATGCCAGATTTCCACCAGCACTACAGCTCTGACACTTAATTGATTCCCCCTTCCCCAATAAAATTGTCAGTAGCTTTATTCATCGTTAAAATGGATTGGAAAAGAGGCAATTATTGCACCGTGTCTGGAGCCTCAGCTTTATCAAAGCTGTCACAGGACACAGGGCATTTGTTCATTTTATCTAAAACACCAACAAAATCCACAGAAATAGCCTGAAGGGTGTAAAGAGAAGGTCTTCTTATCTTGGGCATATAAAGGGCTTAGTCTGTGCATTATGAATAATGAGTGGGAAAGCAAGAGACACGGAAATGAGCTATTTCAATGTTTCTGTCACTGCAAATCCTCCCCCACTCTCATGGGACCAAAGTTCTGGTTAGCAACAAATTTTTCAAGGCATAGCCAATGGTGCTTTCTGCAGCTACATAGTTTTAGGCCTGAGAACATCTTTCCCCAAAAGACATGACCCGAAGGATCTTTGGCCAGCTCACTGTTTTGTTTGTAATTTTTAGGAAGTTCCCATGTTTTAAATCTGGCGATCATTAAAGAAACAGGCATTTAATGAAAACTGGATTAGGATAAGAGAGACTTACAACCCTCCTGCCAAGACTTCAGACCCTAAATGGTAGAGAAGACTGAGAAATGGGAACTGAACATACAACTGTTTTAACACCGGTCTTGTTTACCCACTCCCATAAGCAGTATCATCATTGCAGAGGAAAGAAAAGTTGGAAATGTCGTGCTTTCCAGAAGATTTACAGAAGATTTACACTGAAGATTTACACTAAAGCAATTATTCGGGGGAAAGACAACACAGAAACTCAAGAGGATGGTGGCCTTCCATGATGTTATGGCTTCTTCTTTCCTCGTGTCCCACAGAGACATATGTATCTTGGTGATAATTCCAGATGAGTAGGTGTGTTAGTGTTAAAGACAGTTTATTCCAGCATAAATTTTCATGAGTCAGAGCTCGCTTCATCAGATGCAACACCCAACACCTTTTAGACTCCACTCTCCTAAGTAGCCTTTTGTCATCTTATCTATAGTTTTCACCATAAAATCTCTCCAAACCAGAAAGGATAAGACCACCACAATCTTCAGAATGCAAGAGATGAAGATGTCACTGATATATAAGCACTTCTTATGGTCCAGTAGAGTAGAAATACCTTTACTGTGTTAAATACTTGTAAAAATATTTGTAGCTATACATTTAACAATGAGATTACATGAGGGGGACAACAAGGCTCAGACAGGAGAGAAGATCACATGTTTGCATTAGTCCATAAAATACAAACAGCAGGTTAGTGCAGCCTTGATTTTCCTTAGGGCCATGTAACCCTTCAACTTCAGCTTAGTTTTGCCATTCAAAACCAGCTCCCCTGCTTTGCTGTTAGCATTTTAAAGGTCATGCCATTAACAGAGCAGGGCAAACCATTTCAAATAGTGACATCAGTTAGAAATTGCAGAATTAAACTCCTTTCCCTGCACAGCCGCAAGACAGAGGCTGCACAAACTTGCTATTTGCGCTTTTTGGATGGACTTAATATAGGATCTTCATCTCCTCTGACAGATCCTCCCTTTGACAATATCCCTTGAAAACAACCTGAAAACCACAGCTGGTCCAGGGTGCAGAAACCTAATAACGGAAAGGGTCTGGCCAATGGAATCATATCTTGTCTGTTTTGAAACAGTTACATCCGCTGCCAGATTGCTTGAGCTCAATTCAAAACACGGGTGATGTCCTTTAAAGCTGTTCATGGCCATAAGACCACATATCAGAATGACTACAGTCTTCAGGCTCCTATCTGCTGGCTCTACCCTCACTCAGAGTGGCCCACCAGGCATTGACCTGAGCCAGGGCCTTTTCCACCCTGGCCCCCACTCTGTGAAACAGGTTCCCTGAAGAGGTGAGAGAAGCCTTCTCATTGAAGATCTTCAGGAGACATTGCAATGGTTGTTTGCTTGAAATTTGTTCAATATGAACAACATGCATCTGGGGGGGGGTAGGTTTTTTTCTTTATTTGGTTTTAACATCTTGTGTTTTAAGTACTACATGTAAGCTACCTTGAACAAAGAGAAAAGGCAGTATATTTTAATAAATAAAAGTAAAACACACATACACCCACACATATTAGGCCCTAATAGATGTTTAATAGCAGCCAGAACAGAAGAGGGGAAGGCACTTCTATGCAGGATTTTGAGCAGGATTCTATAAGCAATGCACACATCGTCAATCAACACCAAGCACTTGCATATGTATTGCCACACACACACTTTGGCTAGTTAACCCAAGTAGAAAGACAATTTCTAAAGTAACAGCTCATTTACACACTTCACTGCAGCAATTAGATCCACTAACATTTCTTTTAGTTTTGTTGTGGCCTGCTGTGGCAAGAAGTATCAAGTCTGTGGACTAGTATCAAGAGACACTGACCTTAGGAAAGATTTCAAGGCAGGGAGCGAGAAATAATTTGATCAACAGGAACATAGCTTAGTGATTCACCATAAATAGAAGCCTTTAAGTAGCACATTTATTACAGAACAACATTATCTTTATGAAAGATTCTGCTGCTAATTAAGGCCATATTCAAGAGCACACTATATGGCAAGCAAGTTCATAAGACGGCTGACCTTGTGTCTAAGTTCACTTTGAGAACGAAGGCATGAACTACGATAGCAATGGCCCTTATGGCAATGCACATGCTTTGAATTCATTAAACTTAACCTTTGATCTCTAGATAAAAAAGCAGTAAAGATCTTAAAATCTCAGAGGGCTGCTGACAAGAGGGACTGGCCAAAATTTAAGCTACAGTACTATTGGTTCTATTTAGTACAAAATAGTTCCTTCATGTAAAGTAACTCACTTCCCACAACCATGCAGAGGCAAGGCAATGGTAAACTGTATAGATCAGGAAAATACGGGGTACACGTATTCTGTGTGATAGTGTCTAACAATGTTTGTATAGTTATACTGCAGAGCAACAGCTTGTGTGGGCTGGGGAGACTTCAAACAAATGACCCCTATCTAATAAAAGAAACAAGAGATTGTGAAGACATAAAAAGTAATTTTCAAAGTAACAGGCTAGAGAAGGGAAAGGTAGAACAATGTCTACAATGGAGAAGCTATGCACGTAAACACTATGTTAATCCATCCTGAAAGTGGAGTACAGAATATAGTAAAGAACAGACAGGAAGAAAGTACCCTACAAAGCACGGGGGGAAACCTGCCATGCATTCCCAGCATTAAAATCAATTTTCAGAAACATGGGAACAGCCTGTTTTGGATCAGGACCATGCCATATAGGAAGGAGGTTTAAGCCTTCCCCCACACACCATTTTCCTGACGTGGAACTGCCTTTGGAAGCCACTATTTGTCAGGAAGATGGCAAGGGGACTCCCAGAACACATCGGATTTAGCCCAAAGAATTTTAAAGCAAATAAGAAGATTAGATGCTCTCTGATAAAAATTTTTGAGAATACTGGAAACTGAGACAGAAACAGAGAGTATTTCATTTTATTTTTATTTTATTTTAATTTTTAAAATCCCGCGTTTCCACTCTCAAGGAATATTCAAGAAAGTTTCCAATAATAAGAATGAATGACAATCACACTTCAAATGCTACTACCACAAATTATAAAACTAGTAATAAATCACAAATCAAATAAAATTATTTCAGCTTAAAACAGCAATAAGCGCCTTAGCAACAGCCCAAAAATACCTAAGTGGAAACACAGGTAACAAGTCATCCAGAATGTACAAGTTATGCTAGAAGAGACAAGCCCAAAAGCACCTCTTGGGACAAGGAGCTCTACGATCATGAATGGAGCGGAGTTGGCTTTTGTAGAGCAAGTTAAGAGCTCGGGGATGCTCATGGACTCAGCCTTGCTGTTTGAAAAGCAGGCTGGTATAGGGCAGAAGATTGCCTTCTATCATCTGTACCTGAATAGTACATTTTCAATCCACTTTCAATGTACTTTGCAACTGGGCTTTACTGTGTGTTTGTTCCTATCATATGGTCACAATTTGCTGATATAAAATCCCTTCTCTGTATTCTAGACTGGGTGAGAAACTCCTGATAAACCACCCACCCCAAAGAGAGCAAGGAACATTACTGAGCTACAGCCTGTATCCCGTCTTACAGGTGGGTCCTAGGAGAATAGAAGACAATTATATGGTGGAACTACCAGTATAAAAGGCCTTTTGGAATCATTATCTAACTGATGCAAGCAAATAAAAAGTCCACAATGATTGTGAGTGTAGGAATTGGAGACAACCTTGGCTGTCTTCACACTAAGAATTTCCCATGTTTCAGCCACCTGATATACTTTTAAAATCTTTCCACATGACATGGTCCACATACAGGCCATTTACAGCTTGTTCCTTCCACAAACAACTCTGTTATTTTAAACCTGTAAAAAAAAATGAACTGGATGCTATCAGCATAAGCCGTTTCTTGTGTTTGAAAAGGAAACTGAAATTGCACAATTTTGATGAAAAGCTAGTCATTTATTTTTTAAATTGCTGGTGACCCCAGGGGGCCAGTCTGTTGCAACAATTGGAAGAATTAGCATAACAGAAGAGAGCTGCTCACAGCTCTGCCGGCCTTTTAGGTGCAGGGGGGAGAGGATCATCCAGAGATGCCTGTGCAAATACATGGACTTTTTTAAAAAAGATTTTTTAAAAGGTATTGTATTATTCCTCGGCAGCATTAACCATGCTACTCATTTTTTAAAAAAAATAAACAAACAAAACAGGGTGGGTGGCAAACCCTGAAGGTCACATGAGAACACAGCAAGAGGGTCTTCAATACACATCAGCTGTGAAAGGGAAACCACAGGTAACAACAGAGAGAAAACAGATTACCCTTTGCCATGTAGAATCTCCATTGCAAGGGCAATTTTACATATAACTGCACCAGTAACTTGACTACCGTAGAAAACCACCACAGTGTAGAAGCTGCCCCTACCTACTCTTACCAAGAACCTGGCTACAAAACTTTCTTGCGGGAAGGAAGACTCGTAACTCGTAAGTGTTGATATTTGGCCATTTCCAGAAGCTGGTATGTTCAAATGCCTGTCCCTATCTCTCAGTGTGTTCTAATAAGCTGCTAAACCCTGCAACTAATTACTAAGGAACCAGGAAAAAAATAATGCACAGCTTCAACATATTTAGCATTTGTTCCGTCACTTAAAACCAGCACCGTTTCCTTAGCAATGCCTTACTCCCACGATTTCCTGTTGCTGAGCACTACACTAGATAGAAGCCTTATGTGCAGGAATATGAACATCAAAATGCACAAACAGATTTGCAGTCAGAAATCTCACTTTTTAAAATTTTAAAATAAAGGAACAAAAAGAAAGAAGCTTACATTTATGAGAAACTATAGACTTCTTGCAGTGATAGAGTTTATGGTTTTGAGTAAGACTTAGAGACAGCTGTACAAATCATTTAGTGGCTGTTCATATTAAGTTTGTTTTAAGCAATTCCTCATTTGCTTACTCTTTCTTTGGACTCGGATACATTATACTTCTATAGACTTCATAAGCCAACCCATGAAAGGAGAAGAGAATACATCAAATTTGGGGCATAGCACAGTATCATCATGTTTCATTTCCCTTACCATTTCTTTACACTTGCTACCAATTTGGATAGAAAAGTTTGGATAGAAACATTCAGCTGACCACATCAGTTGAGTGTCTGCATGAACTCCATTTGTGCTCGACTGTACACACTTAGGACTCATCCCATGAAAATGGGATTCTTGCTTTTCCAGGGTTCCTGATCACAGGAATAGAGTCCTACATGCATACAATGTCCATGCAGATGCTCATCTGAACTCAAGGAGGTCATGGTTGAGTCTGCCACGATCCTTCCTTGCCCCCTACACTTGTTCACCAGTTAGGTCATCTTAGTAAGGCTTATAACAATCCTCAAATACAATAGCTGTTAAGTTGCAACTTGTACACTTCCTTGCAATGAAATTCAGTTCACCCTGATTTAATCATCAAAGCTGGCATAAGGCAATGCAAGGTATGTCCCCAGGCAACTCAGGAGATATTGTATAAACAATTACACTCCAAAGATGTACCGAAATCTACTCCTCAAGTTCTTCTTCAAGCCTTCTTCATACCTTCCTTCCAGACCCTTTACAAGGTTATTCTCCACCCTTAATTTTTATTCTGACCCACTGTCAAAACTTCCCTCTTTCAGATTTATCTCCCATCTCTTCCATATTCACAAGGAAGAAAACGAAATGTGATGTACTGGCAAGACTGTTAGGCTAGAATCAGGGGGACACAGGTTCAAATCCCTACTCTGCTATGACTGTGAGCCAGTTACATACTTTCAGACTAACTTACCTCACAAGGTTGTTGTGAGGATAAAATAGAGGACAGAAGAACAAAGCAAGCAACTTTGGGATCCCATTAGGGAGAAATAAATAAAATAAATATTAAAAAATGGTGACTGCTAAAAGAAAGGAAGCAAAGAAAAAATGTACACCTCTGGAAATTGCATTAAGGTCACTGAAGTAAAAAGAGAAAGAGAAAGAGATGGTGCTATAACTTAAACAATGCTTTTTGATAACCCAGAACGATACCTATAAAAACAGCTGAGAGGGGCAGGGAGAACATCTGTGGATGTGGATGTGTGAGAAAGAAAGGCCGAGCCAGCCTATGGTAAGAACATATAGCAAAAAGATAACTTAGCATTAATGTTAAGATGAATCCTTACTTGGCTTTTAAAAGAGCTCTTTATTTGGCAAGTAAACAATCTATTGGAACGTTAAAAGGAGATAGCGAAGCACCCTTGTAAGCAAGCCTCCTCTGTAGTCATCAAGGCAACGTGGATCATTTCCTCACTATTAGTCAGTAATAACAGAGCAGGTTTAAAAAAAACAAACCTGAATTCTAATTTCGTAATATTTATAGTTCTTTTAAGAACTATTTTATTATAAAATACTAAACGGACAGTCCCAAATTACAAAACATTAAAATATACAAAAAGTTTGGCTCACTCTTGACATTTGTTATTCCAGTGCATAATAAGAAGGTCCATCTTTCAGTACACTTGTCTATATAAACATGGAGTGTGGTGTCACCAATATGTGGATGACACCCAGCTCAACTTCTCCTTAACAGCTAAGCCAAGTGGGAAGGCCTGAATAGGTGCCTGGAGAAGGTAATGTGACTGATGAGGGCCAATAAACTGAAGTTCAATCAAGACAAGACTAAAGTGCTGTTGGTCAAAGCAGAAGGGTCTACAGAATCAACCTGGCCTGGAGGGGGGCTGCACTCACTCTGAAAGAACAGGTTCATAGCTTGGGAGTGCTACTGAATCCTGGCCTTTTTTGAAGACTCAGGTCTTCTCCGTGGTATGTAGTGTCTTTTATCAGCTCTGGGGTTCACCAGCTATGACCATTTCTCAAAAAGCATGATCAGGCAACAGTGGTCCATGCACCTATCACAACCAAGTTAGATTACTGTTACACCCTGTATGTGGAGATGCCTTTGAAAACAGTCCAGAAACATCTACTGGTCTAAAATGTGGCAGCCAGGAGATTGTCAGAGGTTGGTTACAGGAATAATATTGTGTGCTGGAAGACCTATACTTGTGACCCATCTGGTTCTGAGCACAAATTAAAGTGCTGGTTCTTACTTTTAAAACCCTAAACAGCCTGGGGCCAGGATACCTGAAGGACCACCTTCTCCCATCCCACCCAGCCTGCTAGTTACAATCTGGCTTTCAAGTCCTGCTTTCCATGCCCCCACTTGCAAAAATTTGGTGGGTGGCAACTAGAAATAGGGCATTTTATGTAGTGGCACCTTGACTTTAGAACACTTTGAGACTTCTCTGATGCCTATTTTACTTTCTTTTAGGCACCAGGCTGCCACAAGCAGGACTCTGAAAAGACAGCATAGAAATTTCCTTAATAAACATTTTCTCAAAATAAGTCAGTTTTGTTACAAATATAAGAACAGCCCTGCTGGATCAGACTGGTGGTCCCTCTAGTCCAGCATCCTGTCTCACACAGTGGCCAACCAGTTACTCTGCAGGGCCAATAACAAGGCGGCCAGGGTCTTCCTCTGATGTTACCTCCTGGCACTGGTATTCAGAAATTCACTGAATTTACCCGCCCCCCTTTTGAAACACCTTTACCCTTTTATCCCCTCCTTGCCAGACACCCTTACCCAGTCCTGGAGTGGTGGTGATATTGGTTTGGCTGAGAGTAATAGTAAAGGGCTTCTTGGACTGAACTCAGGGTTGCCATTGGAGACTAGCTATCTTTAGTGAGGGAATTATCTTGCAGGGCTCCACAGGGTGCAATCTTATCCCCATGTTATTCAATCTCTACATAAAGCTGTCAGAAGAAATCATTTGTTCTATAGCTTTGAAACTGGGACTGGAATTGGATGCCATAAACATGCTGATGATACCCAGCTCTATATCTCTCTAACCAAATCCCCTGGTGATGCAGGAGAGGTTTTCTGCCAATACCTAACAGTGGTGATTAAATGGCTGAAAGCAAACGAACTGAAACTGAACCGATGCAAGACAGAAATTATTCCGACTGAAAACGCAGAGATCTAGGACATTATGCTTCCGCTTTTGATGGGGGTTTAGCTGACTTTTGCTGACATAATCAAGAGCATAGGGTTTATACTGGATCCAGAATTGCTATTGCAGATACAAGTTCATGTAGATGAAAAAATGCTTTCTTACAGTCTAGCCATGAAGATAGCTATTTTGACACAGCCGATCTGGCCTCCTGAAACCATGCCATGACAACATCGAGACTAGACTACTGTAATGCGCTCAATATAGGTTTCCCATGAAGGTCAACTCAGAGACTCCAGTTGATGCTGCACACTGAAGCTTGGCTATCATCAGGAAGTAGGTGGAGCATTCTGAAGAAATTCCATTGGCTACCCATCAGTTACTGAGCTCAGTTCAGGGTTTTGGCTATCACATACCTTAGTCCATTATTTCTGCAGGACCGCCTCTCCCCCACGCTCAGCTTCATTCATCTGAACAGGGACTTCTGCAGGTATCATCAACCTGCAAACTGGCAAAATCAACTACTGCCTGTGCACATGCATTCTCTGTGCTGACCCCCACCTTATGGAATGGCCTGCCTGAAGAGGCTGGGAAAGCTGCCATCATCCTGGCTTTTCTCAAAATATATAAAACTGAATTATTCAGGAAGGCTTTTTTAAAATGGGTAATTAGGGCTATACTGTAATAAAATATTTCAAAAAGATGTTTTAATAAAGGGATAGGAACTGTGAACTACAGTACTGTGTATAGTTTGTACTGTCTGTTGATATATTTATGTAATTTCTACATTATTTAACATACCATAGATATGCTTTGTTTCAGCTCCGTTTTCAGATTTCTGCGATCCAAACCTTACTTGCTTTGTTTATTGGCTGCTTCACCCTCACTGATTGTATTTGATCTACACGGCGTAATTCACCTTCAGCCTCTGCGAGAAATTTGGACTATAAATAATGTAAATAAATTATACCTAATTTATTTTTAAAATATGACTGTTGTGTAAAGACATTTTTTGAAAGAACATTTATTCACCGTTATAGCACATCTAGCCCAGGGTGTAGTTGCTACAGCAACCTTGCTAAATTTAAGCAGTTCTAAGTTTGTTCAGTGCCTAGATGGGAGAGCTCTTGGAAACTCTATGTAACATGTCTTGCGTTCCCCAGTATGCCAACTTTATGATGAAATAAAATTGGGATATCAATGTAATAAACAACATACAAATCCTAAGCCTGGCTTGTAAATAGTCAGTCTTCTGTTCATGAGAACTGCCTTGCAGGATCACAACAAAGGTCCATTTAATGCAGAATCCTCTTTCTAACATCTGGGTAACCAGACAACATGCATGAGCATGTGAGTAAAGATTAAAAGGTCACTGGCTGCCTTCTCTTTGGATCCAGCAGTCTTTGGAACACGTTAACTCAGACGTATGCTGCCTATGAAGAAAGAGGGTTCATTTTGCTATCATAGCTAATAACTTTTGACACAAAAGTTATATCCTCCATGTCAATTTGCTCGTCAGGAATGCCCCTGCAGGTGACCAAAATGAGAAGCATTTGCAAACTGCAAACGACAGTTGAATTTCCCACCACCTCCTTTTCAAGATATCAGTGCGCTACGAAAAGGCCTAAAATTCAAGAGTAAGTTAACAACATTTCTTTGCCCCAGCTATCCTCAAATAACACTTTAAAGATATAGATATGGAAACAGAGAGCTAAATGACGTGTTCTATTGGGGTAGTATGATCAGATCTCCTGAAGTGCACTTTAACAGAAAGTAGCCAAGAGAGGACAGACTTGAATCAGAACAGTGGCATGATGGGCAGGGACTGTATCCTTTTCTCCCATGCTGTTTCCTCAAAAGATTTCCTCACCCAACTAACATGAATTACTGTATGGGGTAAAAAGACTGATAAACTATAGGTGTCCATCTCTTTTCGTTTACCAGGGCCAGTTGCAGCTCAAAATGGAAAACTTTGTCAGGAAAAAAATAAGGGGAAAAGGATTAAACCCACTTGCTTTTTAATATTAAAAAGCACAGTAATCGATTTACCATATATCATACAGTTTGAACCTGACACAAAGAAACACTCCAAGGTCTCTCAGGGCCAACTTTTCCTGGACCATGCTGGCCAGCAACATTAAAACATCCAAATCCTTCTTGTCATCACGTAAAATTCCTACTGGTGTTTTCCTCTGCATTCTAGAAGCGCCTCTCAGATGCAGGTGGGCTTTTCATATTCAGTATGAGCTGTGTTTAAATCAACTGACAAAAGCAAGTGAGATACTGGATTCATTGGTAACTTAGAGAAATGATATAAAGCCCAAGAGGTAAACCTCTTGAGTTTACACAGTACATAAGGCAGTAAAAGCTTTTCTTCTTCCTGTTCACTCCAGCCAAATCTCAAGTTTTGAAAAGATGAATAACTGTTATAAAGATTCACAAAGACTCCACTGCCTCCTACACATTCCACTCAGGAATCTGAAGAGAACACTCTGACTCCCATCAAAGTAAGACAGAACCACAGACAGTAGACACAAACACCCATTTCTCTTCCTGAACTTCTGCGCTGAACTGAGGAAGGGAACACGTTCCAACAGCCAACGTGCTGGCAGGAGACATTCACTCCCACACTGCCACATGCTACAAGTCAAACAGTGGCCTGCCTGCTGCTTAGGCACATAAGAGAGGCATAATAAGCACCCGAGAAACAGCATATTTTGCCTTCCGAGGAAGTAGTACAAATTGATTCTGTCACCACACAGCTGCTACCCATGCTCCTGACTGGGTGCTAGAGGGCCCAAAACAGAGTCTCTGAAGAGCCCCTTCAGAAAAGCAGGGGACACTGCTACACCTGCAGAGAGAAGAGGTCTGCCATGCAAAGGTCTGCACTTCCATCAGTCACCCAGATAGATGGTCAGGGAACTAGGTAAGCTGTATACTGTTGTAGTGATGAAATGAACAAAGCAAGTGCATACAAATTCCAAGTAAATATTGTGCCAAGTGCTAAAATAAGTGCAAACATGCCTTGCCATCAATATAGCATATTGATAAGTCCTCTTCATTTAGGACTTATAAGTGAACACTTTTAGGCCGCACTTTAATTTTAAGAAGCATTGTTCATATTCTCTTAGCCATATAAACAGAATACCTGAATCTAACAAAAAGATTTCCTCTTGGCCACTCATTTACCACAATCCATATTATCAACATGAGGATTCTGTGTAATCTGTCTCTTTAAATACTTCAAGGAAGGCAGCATGGCTTGTTACCACCATTAGCAGTTGTACACAGACCTTTCCTTCTAAAGCTCCTGTCTTCACTCAGTGTTCTTACAGTCCCAGTTTCCATTTACCTTTGATCTTTCTAACAGTTTAGGCCTCTTGTTAAACTAGATTTGTCTATTTATCACTTACATTTTTGTCTCCCACCCTTCCTCCAAGGAACTCGCAAAACAATGAGTGGAAGTTAAGGCTGAGAAATAACAACTTGCTCAAACCACAGACTTACATAGTCAAACTGGACTTGAACCTGGCTCTCCCACATCCAACCCAACCTTCTATTATGGTACACCAACTATTCAACCTCTATCTGGTAAAATATGTCATTCCTACTCCAGAGAGTGGAGACCTTTATCTCACAAAAAATGCTGAGCTAAGCCAAGAAGTATGATAATACCCGTCATATATTATATACCTTATTGTGTATAGCCACTGCTGTTTAAACCACCTTAAGTTTACACAGGGTGGATTTAACTCCTTAGTCAGGAAGATACAATTTCGTCATGGTTGTCTACCTAATGTCTCATGACCACATTTCATTCCATCAACCAGCCCTTACATTTCTTTCGTACTATTTGTATTTCTGCACATATATATGCTTGTCTTACTCACAGGTCAAGGAACTTCTTTATAATATTCCTAAACTGCATCTCTGTTATGGCCTGCTGCCATTATAGGTTTTCCCTATAAGAGAATGAAGGCTACACTAAGAAAGACCGCAAGATTTCTGGGATATGCTGCTCAAACAGTTCCACTTTTGCTTCTGCAGCCTATCCTTCCTTTTCTCATTTGTCTCCAGACTTCATCTCCTTGTTCAGACTTATTCCATCTCCCAACATTGAACTTTGAAACTTTGCACTTTAGAAAAGTAAGGGATTGACTGTGTACACAAGTTTATGGTGGGACAATATGGTTGAAGTCTGTAATTTCTCAGCTGTGCATATTAATTATTAGTTTAAAACATTTTGATCTTTAGAGATACAAATCCAGTTTGAAGACTAAGCACTTCTGATGGTATCTTTAAACAAAGCACTGAGTCCCAATGTATAAACAGAAAGATTAACATAAAAAAACCTATACAGAAACCTCTGGCACCCTGTATGTTTGGGTCCCTAATCAATGACCTCTTGGAACGAATTTAATATGTTGTCTTATACCATAGAATTTGAATTTATAGTTTCTATTCTATGATTAAATATCTCTGAACTATAATATCTCTCTCATGCCTTGACAAATTTTCTTTGGCTTGATGTGCCACCTCAAAATTTTAGGAGGCAGACTTATTTTTCAGCCCCTTCAAGGTTTTATATTTTAATCACCATACATTCTAATTATTGCTCCACAAAATCTAATCTGAAGCTCTTCAAAGTTTCTTGTCATTTTTAAAGCTATAACAAATAAATAAAGCTATAATAATAAATAAATATGAGGTAATCCTAAAAGTTAATCTCTATCCTTCACATAAATAAATTTTGTACTTCTGCGAAGAATCACCAAGAAACCCTTACAATAAATGACTGCTGAAAATAACCAGTACTGCAATGAACTTCCTAGGTGTCCTAGCACCCTGGTGCTTAGGATCTGTTGAGCCCTGGTATATCTTAACTGAATCTCTAGTTTTTCCCCCTCAGAAAGCAACTTATTTTTAGAAAATGATTTTTATCCACCCAGACTTTACCCTATGTTTCACTGTCAGTCTCTGTGCTGTTTGTATGATTCAGTTTTGTACAGACCACTAAACAACTATTTTCTTTGATGTCTTTCAGAATAGTTATACTTTTCTTGTCCAACAAACTACAATGCCACCAAAAGAATAAACCAGACATATAAGCTCACAACAAAATGAGAGAAGCATGTTGCTAACACTTGTCTTCTAAGAACTCTAACACCACACCACCTCAGAATTTCAGATACAAACTTTAATGGGAACCCCAATTCCACTTCTACAAGGGCAAGGCACCCCCTCACACAGTTCAGGTACATGGAGCAAAAATCAAATTCTAATGCAAAATGTGTACATGGGACGGATGATTACAGTCCTAATAAATTCCCCTAAGAATGTGGGTATGTCTGTAGTTATTTCTTCTTTAGTGTTTATTTCTGCAACTATTCTTGTGGATTTTTGTTGCTGGCTGAGCACAGGATCACAGCTACATTATGCTGCCATTAATTCTGGCATAGCAGCCCCTTTAGCATAGTGGCCACTCAGTCTAGCAAGACTATAGGATCACCCTTTATGGTTGCAATCCTAGGCACGCGTGCATTTGTGCACCGTCAAGTTGCAGTTGACTTATGGCGACCCCAGCAATGGGCTTTCAAGGCAAGTGAGAAACAGAGGTCGTTTGCCATTGCCTTCCTCTGAAAAGTCTTCCTTGCTGTTTCCTATCTAAGTACCAACCCTGTTTAGCTTCTGAGATCTGAGATTAGGCTATGCCACCTACCCTTCCTACGCATGTGTACTCGGACATAAATCTCACAAGTTCCCAATGCTTTATTATACTTCAGTATAATAATCCAAGCAAACAACAAAATAGACTCAGGCTATGCTAACAAGAGAAGGGTTGATTGGTAGTTGCTGAGCTCACCAGAGGTATGGATCAAACTACATTTCTTTAAATGATTGGTTTCCATTCACCCTGATTAAATATGCATAAAATCAGAATTCATACGACTTTAAAAATTGAGAAAATCTGCCTACTTAGAATAGCCCCTTTCTGCCATGAAGCTCACTGGGTGATATTGTACCAGTCATATGTTCATTCTCAGTTATTTGACAGCGTTCTTGAGAGGCCAAAATGGAGAGAGGCAAACCATGTATGCCACCCTGAGGTCCTTGGAGGAAAGGTGGGGTAAATATGTGATAGATTTACAGAAGGCTAGCTGTGCAAATATGACAGTAATTTTTTGTACCTCATTTTGTGAATCGAAAAGATTTGAAAACTAAACTGTACAGCAAGTTTAGGTCAGTTAATACAGTAAAATGATGAGGCAAAGGAAGACGTGAATGTAGGGTGCCCTCTAGTGATAGCCATTAAACATTGCGGGATGGAAGAAAAAAATAAGAGGCTCAAGAAAAAAGCTTTTCATTATGAAAGAATGACAGAAATATAAACACTATTAACTCCTCATTTTGGGACAGTGCTAATATGGTGGAAAGCAAATGAAGACAAGAAAAGGTGGATTTCTCAGGACAGTTAAAAAACCAAACAATAATAGAATATGGTTAGGGTGCTTCTCCTTATTGTTTTACAGAAGGGAAACTTTCTAGGTCAGCAGTGTAATTCTTTCAAAACAAGAAAACGAACTATTTGTTTAGTACTATTTTTCTCCTCAACAAGGCCCAAAACAGCTTACATTGTCCCGTCCCACCCCCATTTTATCCTTGCAACAATCCCGTGAGAGAGGTTACACTGAGCATGAGTGACACGACCAAGGTAACCCAGCAAGGTTCCATAGGATAGTGGAAATCTGAATCGGGGTCTCCCAGAGCCTAGTCTAACACTCTAACCACTACACAACACTGGCAGAGATAATGCTTGCATGATCAATTAAGAATGTATAATGGAAGCTATGCAAACAGACTGGATGAGATATGGATGTTTGGAAGCTATAGAGGCTATTTAGTTGTCATGTGATCCAGCATGGTCATCTGACACACTGCACTGGGGAAATCCATGCATACGTTACTACAGCCAACAATCTACTCCCAGTCACAGCATTTTTAATGATATGCTGTACAAGGAAACACCACAATTTCAAATGAGCCTGAAACATAAGGTTTTGTAAGAAAGTTGCTGAAGGTGCCCATGGAGCCCAAGCCCTTAGTTCTGTATGTACCAAAAGGGGTTTACCGAGAATATCTCACTTATTATGTGAAACTAAGAGACACAAAAATGTTGAAAAGAGAGATAGGCAAAGGTGACAGAACGAGAAAGACTTCCACTTGGAAAGTGGTAGAAGCTAACCAGCTTGTCTTACGCTACAAAAAAATCAAGACACCCTCTGTTAAGAACTTGTACACTGACTGTTTATGTAAGTGCCCTATAAATCAGATTGAAGGCCAAATTAGAAATTTAATCTAGGGCTACAATTAGAGATGCTTTAACATGGGCATTGTGCCCAGGGCCAGCAGCTCCATTGAGGCAAGCCCGGCAACCACCTCCAGCGCTGAGGCACCAGAGGGGGCGCCGGGGTTAGGGGCTGCAGCACGCCGCAAAACTGGCAGCAGCAGCGCGCGGGCAGCTGACTGGGAGGGATGGGAAGCTGCCCACGCACTGCCCCGGCCGCCTGCCACGCCTGGCCCGCAGCTACTGCAGCCTCCCAGCTCTCCCACGCTGCTGCCAACGCCAACACACACACCCAGCAGCTGTGAGCCAGGCGTGGCAGGCATCCAGGGCCAAAGTGGGAGGATTGGGAGGACACACAAGCATCTCCTCAGCCACCCGCCGTGCCTGGCTGGGCTGGCAACCTCCCAGCACTCTTGCCCAGCCGTCCCGCAGTCTGGGTGGGTGCACACGCTCTGTGCGCTTGCACAGGGCCAGGAGCAGTCCTGAAGCTGCCCCCCCACCCGGCCTCAGGCACCAGAAACCCTGGTGCCAGACCTGATTGTGCCTACAATATACTACTACATTCTGTAGCAGGGTTGCCAGGTCCACTTACCTTCAAACGGAGGGGCAGGGGAGTCCTGGGGGGGGGCGGTGTTTCTCATTGACATGTGGGGGCTACTCAATGACATCATTTCTGATTCAAATTGGAAGCAACAGAATCTCAGTGCAGCAAATTCTTTAGTAATTGGCCTAAAATATGGCACTTTCTCTGTGTTTTCGTCTGATTCCTAAAGAACTGGCCCCACTGAGACCTCGTCACTTCTGGCTGGAAGCAGAAGTGATGTCATCAGAAGCTCTACAGAGCACAGACATCATTTCACCACATGCTCCAGCCCGCCTCCCAGACCTTTTCCCCTGCTGGCCATGCAGGGGGCAGCAGCTGGGGCAGGAGATGTCCTGCCCCCATGAGGGAACTGGAACCCTATCTGTAGATTTGATAAAGAAAGGTGATGTTGCTTGCCTTAGCCACAATATCAAGTACCTGTTGACAGAATGTAAATTAAAGTGCAATCCCACTACAGTCCTTTAAGAAAATTAAAAATAAAAATCAGTAATTTAGAACCCCAAAATTGCAGCAGAATCCCAGCATTCTTATTTTCAAACTGATTATCGTTACAGTTTCTATGATTCTGAATTCTGGGTTCTAAACATATTAAAACCTTAACTTTTTCTGCAGAGCTCCAAATTTCACTTAACTTGAGACAATGTATTTGTTTAAATTTAGTGATTATGAAACCATAAAATTCTTCCAGCTTCACATTTATGCTGTTTTTTCTTCTAATGTTACTTCTAACATAGAGAATAACAAAGAGGGCAAACATTATTTTGCTGTAAAAAGCCTTATGTTCCAGAAGGTGTGGTTGATGAATGGTACATGGTATGCATATCCTCCGTTATAGATCTGTCACACTCTTTTGAGACAACTGGATCATAAAAAATAGCAATGGCTTGTATTTTCAACCAGTAAATTCCTAGAGCTTCTGCAATATACATGCATGCATGCATGTATACACACACACACACACAAAAGCAATTACCCCACAATCCAAACACTACTGAACGTTATTGATGCTAAATAAGACATGTAAATAAGTCTACAAAATTTACTAGGCTGCAAACATTTTTACCAGCTCATCTGCTGGTAATTGATAGCTGCTTGTGAAACTTGGTGAGGGACAGGGAGAAAAAAGCTTTCTGTAGGCTTGGCATGTTTGAACTCTGCCCCACGAAACCTCCTTGCACAGAGAAAAACAGCCTGTTACAAGGCAGCTCCAGCATGCTAGTTTCATATGTTCACGGAGCTTTTGTAAAGGAGAGACATGTAGAAAAATATTTACAGGAAGAGCAGCTGCAGAACAAAATTTGAAGGTACGACAACAACAATCGATTTATATACCACCCTTCAGGACAACTTAATGCCCACCCAGAGCTGTTCAAATTGCAGTTTAAACTGAAAACTCATAGATAAAATCCAGATTGCTTCGCTAACATGAAGGTGGTGGAAAGTGCTGCTGAGTTGTAGCCAACTTATCATAACCTAAAGCAACCCAAGGCAAAAGACTAGTGGAGGTAATGTGCCATTGTCTGTCTGCACAGAGACCCTGGTCTTCTTTGAGGGTCTCCCATCTAATTACTAACCAAAGCCAAGCCTACTTCATTTCCAAGATCTGACAAGATTTAGTTTGCTTGGGCTATCCAGGTCAGGGCTTTCCTAACATAAACTACATATCTTTTGAGCTCAATAACTGCATAGTTCTGATTTTATTTCTTGTTTTCAGAGGGAAAAAAGGAGGAAATGAAACAAGTTCATTATATCCATTTGAGGACAGTTGAGGGAGGGGGGGATCTCCTAGGGAGGTTGAGGGAAAGGGTAAAGCAGTCTATAATACTGAACAAACATCTGAAAAGAAAGGAAGTTTATTTGAACATACAAACATTTGAACATACAATATAATACCTGTTAATGCCAGTTGTATATCCCCAGGCACGATTATCCTTGCGAATAGACATAAGGGTGAAAAACTATTAAAGATTAATTAAAATCAAGAGCTATCCTTGAGGAACTTGTCACATAAAACAATACAACTTTCTCTTAGTTTATGCTACCATATGCTACCAAGCAGAGTCGTTACTGACCCATGGGGGGATGTCGCATCACGACATTTTCTTGGCAGACTTTTTGTTACGGGGTGGTTTGCCATTGCCTTCCCCAGTCATCTACACTTTACCCTCAGGAAACTGGGTACTCATTTTACCGACCTCGGAAGGATGGAAGGCTGAGTCAACCTTGAGCTGGTTATCTGAACCCAGCTTCATTTTGTGAGCAGAGCTTGGGCT
Organism: Eublepharis macularius; assembly: GCF_028583425.1. NCBI lineage: Eukaryota > Metazoa > Chordata > Lepidosauria > Squamata > Eublepharidae > Eublepharis > Eublepharis macularius. Next base: position 61,664,548 of record NC_072793.1, read on the forward strand.
GCAGTACTGCAGTTTACCACTCTGCTACCATAGGTAGTTTTAAAATATTGCTCAGAATTATGCAGATTAAAATGCTTTGACATTTTATATTAGTTGAATTGTAACTGTTGACAGAATCCTTGAATAACAGCCAGCCAGCCAGGAAACTCCCTTGCTGCTCATGCCACCATCAGAACCACAGGAAGAGGTAAAGTATGGTAAGGATCAAAGAAACAATCATATAAAAGACACTAATAAAATGATTCTACCATCAAGTTACCACACTGGGCAGAGGAGAATCACTACAAAATCCCTTTACATAGGAATAGCATAATGATACACCGGTGGAAAAACATTGTAGTATTTCCTAAGTGATTATCTTGCATCATCAGGAGACTACCACCAGTATAATCCTTGTGGCAGTAGGACTCCCCAGGCAGAAACGGCATCATGAGGGAAGAGCAGTGCCTAGGAAGAATCCGGTGCTGCACATTCAGGCACCATTTTTGACCCTTGAACTTTAGCCAAAAACATTATGCATGCAAAAGGAAATGGCAAGTTGAAACATTTTCCTTAAAGCCGATGGATAGATTTAGATGACTTGTACCCACCTCTTCCCTCCACAGCCATATTGAAAAACACAGTTCTGCCCAGCACTGCAGCCAGTGACACCATACCAGCAGGGATATACAAGACCAGTCACTTCTGCTGTTTCCAGTTTCGGCAAATTCACATTTGCATACCCTGGTGCATTGTTTATTGTACGTCCCAGCTGTTGATCCTATTGACTTATACTGTGTAGTCCACCTTGAGTCACAATGAGAAAGGCAAACTGTAAATAATGTAAGATAAATAAATAAATATGGCATGGGGTCACAAAATGACACTTTGCTCAGAGACAGCCATCACTTGCAATGAAAGTTAGTCTGCCGATACTGGTTTCTCAGACTAGAGGTAGCCTGTCTTATGGTTTCAGATCCAAAATCCCTCTAGTAATCCAAATGCCAGTCCTATATGGAAAAGTACCCTCTCTCTCTCTCTCTCTCTCTCTCTCTCTCACACACACACACACACACACACAAGTTTTTATTTAATGTATTTTAATCCCACCCTTACTCCCAAAATCTCAGGATGTCATAAACAGTTGTCCTCTTCTCCATTTTATCTTCACAGTAGACTTATGAGGTAAATCAGGCTGAGAATGACTGGCTCAGTCGCCCAGTACATGCTATGGTCTCTCTGGTCCTAGTCCAACACTTAACCACTACATGACACTGGCACTGAAGCTAGGAAGATGCAGCCTGTATTTCAAACAGGAATTCCAAAATATCCTTTGCCTTGAAGACGTACAGGGCACTCAAAGAGCCATGGGTCGCAGCATGTCTCCCTCTCCTTGCAGCACTGAAATATATGTACTGGCTAAACAGCTCCATTACCCCATAGTTTGTAACAGCAGCTGTACTGAAATGACAAAACAAGCCAAGATTTGTGTAATATGAGAGTAAGACTATGAAGTTTTTAGGTCATGAACAGCTCATAGGCTGAAGATATCTGAGCTAGTAACAAGCTGCAATTTCTTATGACATCTAAATCAGACAAATGGACAAACTGCTGTTCATTTCTTCTTTACAAATCACAGTGTGAAACTGGGATTCAACTGCGACCTCCAACCCTCCCCTTCTCCTCACAGCAATGCAGGGCCAGTTCACCATCCAAGTGACTGCTTGGGGTGCCACCCCAAGTGACTGCTTGGGGTGGATGCTCACACACCACTGGAGTCCTCTTGCCCCTAACTAGCAGTGGCATAGGAAGGGGCAATGGGCATGGCACTAGTATCACCTCTTGAGCTTGCCTTGGCCTGTCCAGTAGCAGCAAAATACCTCAGGCAACTAAACATTTGGAACTGGCTATGGGACGATGTCATTTGGTCTTGGATGGAGTCACTATCCCCACAGTGGGAGAGTCTTCTCCTGGAGATTATTCTGAGTTCTTCATGAAGGCCTACTTTCTGCCATATATAGGGGGAGGCATTATCATCCCTAAGAGCCCTGTGGCGCAGAGTGGTAAGATGCAGTACTGCAGCCCAAGCTCTGCTCACAACCTGAGTTCAATCCTGGTGGAAGTCAGGTTCAGGTAGCCAGCTCAAGGTTGACTCAGCCTTCCATCCTTCCGAGGTTGGTAAAATGAGTACCCAGGTTCCTGGAGGTAAGGAACTCCGATCAGGGGACAAACAGCTGTTGGTGGTCCCTGACCCTAAGGAGGCCTGCCTAGCCTCAACTAGAGGAGAAAGTATAGATGATCTCTTTTTATAGATGATCTCTTTTTGGTGGTTAATGAGAATGTTGATACTCAGAAACTGGAAGAGTGGATGAATGGGGTTCACCCCAATATAAAGTTCTCTTGGCATGCAAGTAAGGAGTCCGTGGATTACTTGGATGTGACTGTATACAGGGGGGAGGACGATACTTTAGCAGTACGACCGTTTAAGAAAAAACCCGATAAAAATTCATTATTGCACTTTAGATCTTTCCACCGGGCCATTTAAGGGCTAATTTACCCTTTGGCCAATTTTTACGGATAAAAAGAAATTCTACTAGGGATTCTGATTACAACACCGAGGGTAATAAACTACAGGAGAATCTCAAACAACGGGGCTATCCGGAGAGGGTTTTGCTCACAGCCAGGCAGCGTGCTGATGAGATAAATAGGAAAGATTTATTAAAGCCAAAGGAGCGTGCAAGTATGGGACGTTTGGTTGCAGTCTTTGATTATAGCAGTAGGGCAAATGCCATTAGACGAGCAGTTTTGAAATACTGGCCACTTGTTAATGATATTCCCGGCTGTGAAACTCCCCCACTGGTAGCATTTAGAAGGACACAGAATATCAAGGACCTTATTAATCATTCGGATTTGAGTTACAATGTTAACAAAGAGGACACTGGTCTACCCAAGGGCTTGTATAAATGCGGGAGGTGCAAGCAGTGTTCCTTAATCATGAGTTTAGAAGACCTGAGACAATTAGGGATATATGCTACACGTGAATTTGTCAACTGCAATACTGAGGGAGTTGTGTATTTATTAAAATGTCCATGTGGACTATTATACGTGGGTAGCACCATACGTTCTGTCAGAATTAGACTCAGTGAGCATCAGTCCAGAATAAAGAACAATGTAACAGAAGCTCCGTTGGTACCACATTATCAGGAAAAGAAGCACAGCGAGATGGACATGTGTTTCACGGTGCTGTTTATGACTCATAAAAGGGATCCTATGGCGGCAACGAGAGAGCTTCGTCAAAAGGAGACCTTCTGGATTCATAAGCTGAATAGTCTTATACCTAACGGTTTGAACATAGTTAATGACTTCACCTGCTTTTTAGGTTAGTAGTTCATAGAAGCGAAGATCACTTTAAGGAAGGATAGTATGTTAATAAGGTGTGGATGGGTTGTTGTAGATAAGGTGATTAGGAAGTAGTGGATTGCAAATGGCGGAAAATTGGAAAGTTAATGATTAGTATGGAGTGGTAGCTGCATGTATTTTTGAGTGAGTATATGTACGTTTGTATAATTATTATGAATTTTAAATACATGTATTTTACCGGTAGATGTTATATAATATGCATTATTGTATGTTTTTCCAGCAACTGTGTTCTTTGAAAAAGAGTTTTACAAAACGGATTCAATGTGGATCTGGACCTTCCGTTAGAAAAGAAAATTGATGCCACAGAATTATCAATGTACACCAAGAGAATACAATAAGGGTTTACTTGTAATCTGTGACTTACACAGTTTATTGGAACGAACCTACAGACTATACCCGATTTCAGTTGGAATACAAGGCGAGCTTGACTTTGGATGGAAGGACTAGTGTACATATGGTGCTATAAAGCATTCGCACTTTAATATCTGTTGCAATAAGAATATAGCACTTGGAGCACTGTGCATTTTATGTATTGATATTTGAGCTTGTACAACGCCTGTATGAATATTATTTCATGACTGTTATGCGTGGTATAGTTTCTTGTTGAATCACATATTTAATGTAAAAATAAAATAGGGAGACATTGTTGTTACACGGGATACTAGTTTTCGTTGGTACTAGCCTCAACTAGAGCCAGGGCCTTTTCGGTGGAACGCTCTGTCTGCTGAAATCAGGGCCCGGCAGGACCTACTATCTTTTCGCCGGGCCTGCAAGACAGAATTGTTCCGCCAGGCATATGGCTGAGGCTGGGCCTCCAGTGGCCTGGAAAAAGGGGTGTATAAATCTTAACGCTCCCTGTGAGGCTGTCCACCATCCTGTTTTAAATATGTTAATTAAAAACAACACGAATTTTTAATTGTATTTTTAATATGTTGTGATCCACCCTTAGCCCACTCACAGGGAGGGCGGAATACAAATTTGAAATAAATAAATGAAGTGTAGATGACTGGGGAAGGCAACGGCAAACAAAAAGTCTGCCAAGAATATATGGTGATACGACGTCCCCCCATGGGTCAGTAATGACTTGGTGCTTGCATCCTACCTACCCAACTGTGTGTTGTGTATCAAAATGGCATGTGTGCAGTACTGAATGGTGTCAAAAGCAGTAGCAAGAACACCAGGAGGACTTCAGAGAAAATCTGCAGAACATCTGCCCTGCTTTATGCCTGGCATTTGTTGCTATCACTGTTAAGAGGGAGCAGAGCTAGGAATTCTAGCGCTTGGTCATCAGCCTGAGTTGATTTGATGCCATTATTAGCACCTGGTATTGCAAAGTCCAGTTACAAACCTATATCCAATCTGTCCTTTCTAGGCAAGATAACTGAACAGGTGGCAAAAGAACCAGAAGTTTATGGATGACATATCTGCCCTTCACCTATTTCAGTCTGGTTTCAGGCCTGGATAAGGGAGAGAGACAGTTTTAGTCATTCTGGTAAATGATCTAAGCTTATTAATTGTCAAGGAAAATGCAACCCCACCCCAGTCTCGTTGTCTGTGGCTTTTGATAAAGGGGACCATTCCATTTTGTTAAAATGTTTGGATATTAGCATAGGAAACTAGAATGCTACAAAATGTATGTATTTGTTTATTTAAACATTTGCATCACACCTTTTCTCAGAGCTCAAACACACATCTTACAAAAAACACAATTTAAAACATACAAAATAAAATTCCAACCCTCCCCCCACAAAAAAAAGATGCCTGCAGCCTATTAAAAGCCCCAACAATAAAATGTCCTTGCAGGGCCTCCTGAAATTTTCTGAAGATGACGCGTTCCTCATCTCCTCAGGAGGCCCGTTCTCACAGTAGGAGCTACAACAGAGGACGCACAGGCTCTGGCTGGTTTTCTGAGTTCAATTTAAGGTGCTGGTTCTTGCATTTAAAATCCTTCAAGGCCTCAAAACTCCAGCTCTCATGTACTAATCTATGCAACTCTACTTCATCCAGCAAGTTTCTTCAGTCATATAAGATTTTAAGATTTGCCTTAGCCTGCTCACAGGCTGTCTCTGCCATAGCCCTGTTCTCTGGAATGAAAACTTTCTTTGCTGGAAAGCAGGGCTCTTTAGTGAGAACAACAGATAATACCATGAAGATAATTTTAGATAGTAGCAGTGGTAGACTGTTGGGTTTTTTTATGATGTTATTTGTTCTAATACAGCTTTTAGTATTTCATAGCTTTATATTTAATATGATTCGATAAACCACCTGGAACTCATGAGGGGGAAATGGCAAGACATAAATGTCCTAAAAAACATAAGTTCACTTAAAGAAGATGCTCATCTCACCCTGCCTTAGAAATTCTCTCAGACCAACAAGATAAAAAAAATGCAGTATCTTCTCCAATGCCTACATTTCAAAGATTCCATCAGTATCACAGCAATAAGGTCAATATCAATTGATTTTCCTACTGTAAACCACTTTGAGAACCATTACAATCAAATACTATAAATAAAGAAGGGGTTGTTGGCTGTCTGCATGGATTGATTGGTGATTTCTACGGATTGTTGATGTGTGAGTGTCATAAGCACGCAATGCAATGACAGGTGTGTTTTAAGAAGTTGCCAGAGTTGGCATAGGATGGCAGTTATTGTTGTTACGGGTATCTACGGCCATCAACTCTGCTGCTGATTGAACCCAGAACCGTGACTATATCAGCACTAACCCTGGAATAATCCCATTTAGCACTACAGGATCATTTGATCACCCTGTTCAATTTGGCTGATGCACAACAAAAAAAGACAGGTGCTGACCAGTTTATGCTCTTGAGTCATCTTGTGCTGTACCAATAAGCCTGCTTTGACCGAAGCTATGAGCTGTCAGAATGAACCTAAGACAATGGCTTACTCTTGCAAACCTTGGCATTCCTAGTCAATAACTGATGGGCACAGAAAAGCACCATGGCAACACGTGTTTTCTTTGCAGTGCAGTTGCCATATTTGGCTCTTTCTGTATGAGGCATCAAGAGTCAGAGGAAGGGCTAGGACTTGAGTCACTTACCTATCTTTAGGCTGTACACAAAGTATTCGCCTATAATGTATTCCTCTAGCATACGCAACATGCTAGATGAAGAAATCAATGTAAGGCATCAAATTTTACAAAACAAGTTCCTTCACAGTTTTAGTTACCATTTATATACTTTTTGTACTTTAAAAGAAAATAGGCATAATGTTTGCAAAGAACTTGGAACACTTAAAATATCTGCCAAGTACAATAAAAGACATTATTAAAATATAATATTATATATATTTGTAATGTTGTAATAAGCGAATAAACAGTACTCAACTGCTCATTGAATAAGAGTGACCCAAAAGTTTTAACTGCCAACACACTAAAAATTGCCTTCAGGTCCAAAACCCAATCTTTTGCAATTACTCTTGTTTTTTAATGGGGAAAACTCCAGAAAATACTGCATGGAAAACATGGTACACTGTAACTAATACCCAAATATCAAATTTATATTCATAGCAATTAACAGAAAGCAGCAATGAATCTTAAAAATCCACAGCAACATTGGCATGCACATACCCAACCGTAACAGACTCACTGGAACTTTAAAAACACTTACTCAGAATGAAATGTCATTAAGTTCTCTTCACATTCCTCAATCTATGAGGCAGTCACTGTAAAACACTCCCGCCCCCTTTTATTTTTGGTGCTGCTGGACAATAATGCTGTTTTGCTTTTTTTTATAGGATTACTGTTTTACTGAGTTAGTAATCTGGATTTCATTATGCTGCTGTAGAATTGTGGTTAAATGGTTCAGCTGCGAGTCAGCACTCTGCTGGTTTGAATCCCTCTACTGCCATGAGTTCAGCAGGCGGCCTTGGGTAAGCCACTCCTTTCAGCCCCAGCAGCATTGTGGGGATAAATAATACCACTAAGCTCACTGCTCTGACTAGGCACTAATCTATTTAGAAGAGTGGTATATAAACACACTGTTATTATGATGCTTGTGAACTTCTCCAAGAACCTTTGGTTTGAGAGACAAGATATAAATACCTTAAATAAATAACACATTGCCACTATGATAAATTATCAGCGGCTATGTGCACAAATTGCTGGTACAGATGTGACATACAATATGGATTTGCTTGCAAGAATCTTGGCTCGTACACGGGTTACTGGAGACTTAAAGTGACCAACAGAAAAATGGTTTGTTACAATATACATTCAAGTTTCGGACAAGAAATGAGTGTGATCTTGTGAATTATCACACGTACAGTTGTCTTTAGTATCATTCTGCTCTATCCAATCCAAATCTTCACACATCATATTGCTCATCACTGTTTTTGCATAAAGGTCTATAACTACTCAGAGAAGTGGTTGTTTTATTATGTTCTGTCTAAAAATAATCTATGCATTCAGACATTGTCAAAACTATTGCAGTGTTTTAAACAAACTGTTTTTTCCTGTTCTTTGGCATGTGTTTGTATATATTGTCTAGCTTATTTAACATTATCTAAAGCAGTGATCTTCACTCAGTGCCTCAAGGGCCACATGGAGCCCTTTGGCATACCATCTGTGGATTCATGTCACAAAATATTTGTTCAAAGCACCAGCTTTTTATTTCTGTAATATCACTAAGGTTCTCCAGCACAGCAGCTTACAACCCCTTCCCCCCGGAAGAAATCTGAAGTTCCAGTGTGATTCTGTCACTACAGGGTTTACTTTCTAATGGAGAAAGGTGGCCCAGTTCAAGGCTGCCTGGAGCCACAGGCCCAGCAGTGTAAGCCCTTCTCCCAGTTCCATTTGTGATGCAGGGTATTCTATACATGCTCTGGCATTATTAAGGGGACATACTTCAGAACTGAGCGAAGTCACTGCAAACAAGCTGAAGTTCAGCTCTGCCGCACTTACCCGGAGGAGAGGCACCCGAGACCCAGCTGCCGCCGGTATAATTAATACGAATCGGTAGAGTCAATAAGACAGATTCGGTGTTGCCCATGGCTGTGCAGTGCGATCGTGCCTTCTCTACTGCGGGCAGGGGCGAAACGAGGCGCGGGCTTGCCTGCTTGCAGGGCCGCCGGGAGTTTGCAAGACTTTGCACTTTGGCAGCGGCAAGCGCTCCCGCCAGATCGCGAGTTCAAACGTGGCACGTGGGCCAAGAGGCCAACCAATGGACGACAGCGAGGAGCACCTGCCAAGCCGGTGGGAGACGCCTGCCGCGCTCTTCCCAGTGTGCGGCAAGCGCCCGAACGGTTCCGGCCCCGCAATTGGCGGTGGGGAGGAGCAGCGCCGGGCGCAAAAGGAGAGCGTAAATAAGGCCGTAGCTCATTGCCAAGGCCTGCAGGCGCCAGTTACTAGGGCGCATGAAGCGATTCTCACAAGGTCACGCCACGTCTCGCCTCCCCTCGAGTAAAGCGGTGCCCTTGCTTCCCGCTGAAACACCCTCCCCAGCAGCCTCCGCTCGACTCGCGCTTTTATGCCCAGAAGGGGAACGTGCGAAAGGCACACGCGGAGCAAAGGGGGAACATGCAGCGGGGAGAGCTTGGGATGGCGCGGCTTCTCCCTTGGGCCTCGCCATTCAGGCGCCTCTTTGAATGGACGCGCGCCCGCAGAGCGCAGGGCCGGGGGCGGGGGCGGGACCGATAATAGTACCACCGACTCCAGGGACGAGGACGAAGGGGAAAGAAAGCGAGACAAGCGCTACCTCCGTGGAAACGGAGCCTCTCAGAGCGACCTCTCCGTTTTCTCTCATCCCTGTTGCGTTGAACCGTCCTCTCTCATCGCTCACCCTATCCCCATCCAGGAGGTGAATCCTCTGCGCGGAAGGGAATGTCTTAATGGAGACGTAATAATAATAACAGCATTCGATTTATATACCGCCCTTCAGGACAACTTAACACCCACAGAGAGAAGTTTACAAAGTGTGTTGTTATCTTCAGGACAATCACCCTGTGAGGTGAGTGGAGTTGAGAGAGCTCGAAGAAGCTATGACTGACCCAAGGAAGGTCACCCAGCTGACTTCAAGCAGAGAAGTGAGGAATCAACCCTGGTTCTCCAGATGAGTCCTGCTGCTCTTAACCACTACAACCAAACTGGCTTCTGTGTGAGATACAGCTCAATTTTAAGCTAAGGTACACCTTTCAAAATCTGTTGAGGTCAGTGGGTTTAGAAGGATGTCACTCTTCTTAGGGTTGTACTGATATGTTCCTCTACATATAATAGCTCCCCACACCAAAACCTAGCATGCTGGGGATAAAGGTAGGCAACAAAATTTTCTCTGACTTGCTAGGTTTACATGCAAGCCTATACAAACCTTTCCTATGAGGTAATGCTGAAGAATCTGGTCTGAGACTTTGCAGTTTAGAAAAAAGAGGGCTTTGGGGGGCATGATGGAAGCTTATAAAATTATGCATAAGGTGCATAACTTTATAAGCTTCATAATACTAGAACCGGGGGTGCAGCAGCCAACAAAGGTGATGGGCAAATACTGTAGATACAGGACAGACAAAAGGAAAGATTTCTTTATTCAATCAGTAATTGGATTGTGGAATCCACTGCCATCAAACACATGCCACTGATGGCATAGATGGCTTCATGAAGGATAGGTTCCTCAATGGCTACCAATCATGGCATGTAAAGGGGACCTCCACATTCAGAAGCAGAAAACCTTTGAATTACAGTTCTGGGATGGAAAGCAGCATCAGGAGACAGCTTTGGCCTCTCAGATCTGTTTGTTGGCCATCCAGGGCAACAGAATGCTAGATTAGATAGACCACTGCTCTGATCCAGCAGAGCTCTCCTTATGTTCCTCTGGCCAATGGAAGAATACACAGTGCCCTTTGCCCTCTCTTCTCCAGTCTCATGACAGCTGTCAGCAGGAGTAGGTTCTTTCTGGGGAAAGGGAGCAAGCATCCTGTATTCGCTGCTTCTCCAACTAATGGCTGGGGAGAGTGGTCTTGCCCCTTACCATTGTGATGTTTTTCCTAGGTAAGAGGAAGTACACCATCACAGTGGCCCTTAGTCCTCTGGCTGGTGACAGAGACTAGAATGTCCTTTCTCCTCTCCAGCAGATATATCCACAGCCATGTGTAAAGTGCTGTCAAGCCACAACTGACTTGTGGCAACTCCAGCAGGGGTCTTTCAAGGCAAGTGAGAAGCAGAGGTGGCTTGCCAGTGCCTTCCTCTGCAGAGTCTTCCTTAATGGTCTCCCATCCAAGTACTGACCCTGCTTAGCTTCCGAGAACTGACGAGACCGAGCAGTATCATGCCGCCTTCCCGCCATGCCTGCCACACAAAATTAAGCCCATGCTACATAGAAAATATTCAGATTAAAAAATCAACACCCCCTCCCCCGTGAACAAAGTTGAAAATTAATAGTGCAAATTGTCCCTCAGTTAAGGCAGGAGTTATAATCCTCTGCATTGGCTAGTCTCCCAACTTTTTTTTAAGGGCAACTGTGACACACACAAATTTCAGTTGCAATATCGCATTTCTACCTAAGCCTGAAGAAAATTTTACTTAGATTTATTTATTTACAAGTGGGGACCAGCAAGGACTTGCTGTGGGTATCTCATTTCCCCCTCCTCCAGTATTTCCTCTTTCACTGAAAGCCCCCATAGTCTCACCCCTTTTCCTGCTTCCTTGTCTCTTTCCCACCCACCAGCCAACCTACCTTTATCTGTTCCCCTCTCTTTAGCTTTCCCTGCTTTGCTCCCCCTAGCAGCCTCCCTCTGGAAAAACTAGCCAAATTGTTCCGTGCCAGCTTAGTCTGACCCAGTATTGTGGTGGAGGACCCACAAGGACTTGCAGGGGACCTCACATTTCCCTGTGTTCTCCTCCCCACACAATTTCCTCTTCCCTGCTCTTGGCATTTTTCTTCCCATCCACCCACCTTTTATCTGCCCCTCTCCCGTCTTCAGCTTTATTTATTATTTGTTTACTTCATTTATATATGTCATGGCCCCCTCTGACCAGGCCAGTGACTCTGACCTGGAGGGCTTAGAGGAAGAGCCTAAGAAGCCCGGGAACCAGGAGGACCAGTGGGGTCAGGGAGGGCCTGATGCTACAGAGGCACCTGCTGACCATACTACAGCAATGCCAGAGTCTGCAAGTGAAGCTCTGTAGCCAGCCCCTGAGTTAACCACTAGGCCTCTGCCAGGAAGGACTCAAACTCCCAGGCCCCCAAGACCTTCTTCTACTCCTCAGGAATGGTAGCAGCTTAGAATCCAGGCTGAGGTGGCACAAAGAAAGCCAGGTGTCAGACTGTGGCTGTATTCCACCTCCAGAGCAGAATGTGGTAATTCCTCACAGGATCCTCATCAGAGCCCAGCACAGCCTGAAGAGCCTAAATCCCTGCCCACAGATACAGCTGAGCCAGATCACTGCTCAGCCTATTTAGCCTGAGGCTTGAGAAGGCTGCATTGCTGGATCGTGAGGTAGCAATTGTTGAAAAATAGCAAGCAGCTGGGCCTGAATGAGTCATGCAAGTCGCATGAAAGCAAGTTGCCCAGAACATATAGAGGTGCTTGAACACATACCAACTTGGTTCACATCCTGTCCACAGATTGGGAACAAGGAGCTGACCACTTGAGTGGCTATTCTAATACTTGCAATGGGCACTGTGTTGGCTCATGCTACTCATGTGGTGTGGCCCAATGAACAGGGTCAGTCAGGCCCCCCAGCAGCCCCCCCCCCCATGCCTGACTCTCTTACAGATCTCCTGTTTCAGATCAGCAACTTCTTGAGTCTCACCAGTGAAAAGGTAGGCAAGTCCAAGGCTTGTCCCACAGGTGGTCACAGCAGTCAAGCTTAGTACTCACCTGGAAAACCTGCCCACCATGAGGATCACAGCATCCCTTAAAAATCTGACTTCTTCTGACAGTCTCTTTTGGTTCTTTTCTGTGCTCAAGCAACATCTATAGTGCAACATAGGATGGAATCAAAACATGTGTCTTAAATCTACAGTAATTATCATCAGAGAAAATAGCCATGAATAATAATAATAACAGCAACATTCAATTTATATACCGCCCTTCAGGACAACACCCACTCAGAGCGGTTTACAAAGTGTGTTGTTATTATCCCCACAACAATCGCCCTGTGAGGTGGTTGGGGCTGAGAGACCTGTGACTGACCCAAGGTCACCCAGCTGGCTTCGAGGAGTGGGGAATCAAACCTGGCTCTCTAAATTAGAGTTGCGCCACTTCTTAACCACTACACCAAATTGGTAGCCAGGAGCAAATAGACCTCATCCTTTGAGATTCTTTTGATTTCTTTTGATAACTGAAACAGATACCTAATTTTCTTGGGTGCTACAGTGTATTTTGCAGGAGGGGAAATGTGGCCCTGTAGGGCCATGTCTTTCTCAGTTCCTTCTCTTCTCAAATGATGTAAGTGAATTATGATAATGTCCAGGTGGAGTATGAGCAGTAGACATCTGGTTGCTACTTATCTGCTTGCTAATGCATTTCTTATCTCCTCCATTAGGAGCTGCTACCAGGCTTATATCTGGTAGGCTACCAAAACATAATGGCTGTAACTCTGTGGATAGTTAGGCTGCTTAAACCTCATTGACTTAATGGGATTTAAGCAACCTAACTTTGTGCAGCCATATTGACAGTACTAAGCCCCCTGGTAAAGGCACTTTAGAGGATGAAACCAGCATTTTTACAATTACTGTTAAGTACTAATGAATGCTATTAACTCTCCTGGTCTAGTGGTCTCTTTTTTGCAATTGAGAAATCTGAGTCACCCAAGATCATTTAGCTCTGAGTTTGACTCAAGTCCTATCTATGCTGCCACTTTTATAATACACATCCAGTTCAAGTGTTTTCTCAAAGATAAAGGCTGCAATTCTGTTCACGTGTATTTGGAATAAGCTCTGTGGGACTTAGTTCCAGTTAAAATACTAAGTAAAATAAAACTGTGAGAATGTAATATTCTCAGCCAGAGCCAGAACTCCTAGAGCACAACCAAGCAATTCCAAGTAAAAGACAGCAGCATCTCTCAGTTTAAGTGTTCTCTCATAGCTACTTGAGCTGTTCTCAAGAAGATGGAGAAGAATGAGAACAAGCAGTTAAATGTTCATCTGATTGCTCACACGGCTGTATTGACTTGGATACTTGGAGAGAAATTTTGGTTTTTTGAAGGGGTTTGGATTGGAGAGGAGATGGATAGCAGGGGAAAGGATTTCAGTTGATTCCACAAATGTATAACTGCAGTTTCTCTGGAAATACAAAAGAGTCCAGTAGCACCTTTAAGACTAACCAACTTTACTGTAGCATAAGCTTTCGAGAATCACAGTGCTCGTCTTCAGATGCATGGAGGGTAAGAAGAAACTGGTCAGATATATAGGGGGAGGGGGGAGTAGATGCAATCAGTAGCTTTTGATAATGGGATCAGTTTGCTTCTGATAATGAAATCAGTTACTTCTGATAATGAGATAACCATTCATAGTCTCTATCCAATCCAAGCCTGACCAAGTCAAATTTACATATGAATTCTATATGAATGGTAATGGTATAAAATACGTTAGGATAATTTGCCACTAGAGGGCTTCTGACCTGGCTTTTCTGAACTGATAAACCAACTGTAACATAAGTTTTACAAAATTTTGCAATAGCATAGCAAAAAGACATTCTGTCCTACAGAAATTCTAGAATCATTTCCAGTTTTTAAAATGTTTTTATATGTCTCAAGTCCCCATTCACTTCATATAAACCAATGTAAGGTCATATGCTAATTATTTATTTTTTGTAAATTATTTTTTATTAGATTTTTATAATGGGGAAAGGGATTACAATAAACAAGAACAAAGATTTCAATATGCGCAAGGCATATATCCATCAATCCATAAATACAGAAAGCCACTATATAACCAGTTAACGCCCCTTATACCTTCAAGCTTCCCTTTTAATCTCTCCAATCATTATTTAATTTCTATGCTTTTTTATCCACTTACTCTATTTCTTATTTCATTTCTAAAAATTCTTTCTTTTGTATATATTATGCATAATATAAAAAAGAAACATTTTTATACCAGTTTTCTCTCATTCTTTCATCTATTTTATCCAAGCCGTCAAACCTTGTATATTTAAATTTTCATAATAGTGAGGCTGGGAACACCAAATAGGTATTTGGCTTAAACACTAAATTATATTCTAGAAAGAGTAGCTCTTTCATCTGTTTTATCCAAGCCATCTAAGCTTATATATTTGGATTTTCATAATAGTGAGGCTGGGAAGAACAGATAAGTATTTAGCTTAAACACTAATTTATATTCTAGAGAGAATATCTAAGGTCTAGGAGTAATTGAAGAACTCCAAAGACCCAATTGTCAAATTATCACTAGTCCTTTAACAGTGAATATACAATATCTAACATGTTATAGAACATCTAAACTTTCAGTAAGTCTTGTGTTACATATAATTAAACATAGAGAGGTAACCTAAATCATAATCTATGTTTCTCCTTCTTTCTCTCTTTCAAAATAACAATAGTGAAACCAGAAGGCTCTACAGCTCCATCAATCCCCCTCTCTCCTGTCCCTTCAGAGCACATAAACAGTATAACAGGTTAGAAAGAACAGATAAAGAGGTTAAACCTATACTATTGGATCATAATCTGGATTTCATTCTCGTTTTTTCTTCTTTCTTCCTGTAAAATGATACATCAAGTCCTTTTCCCATCTGCATCCCCAAAGGCGGCTTTTCTTGTCTTCTAACCAATTCTGGAGGGGGTCAGTTAAAATGCTGCTATTTCTCTGCTTATTTTTCTTCTTTAACATACGTTGCATACTTTTTTCCTCCTTCAGAAACGGTACGCTGGGTTTCTTCTTCATAGGTCTGCTTCGTTGCCCCTCCCCTCTGCTAATGCCTTGTATCTTCACAGAGACGTACTGGTATAGTCTTCCATTTTGTAGACTTGACTTTTCCTCATTCCGCTCTAATTTTTTTTTCAGCTAGGTCTGTCCCTTTAGACATTTCTTCTGCATTTCTTTTATAGTGTTTTTATCCCCTTCCACTCCAAATATCTCATCTGCTTTAGTTAGTAATTCAGTCATCAATTTAGCAATTTCTTGCAAGTTGGAAAATATTTCTTCCGGGAAAGCCATTTCAAAGTTACTTATAGATGTTGTGTCCAAACTCTTGTCAAAGTGGTGAAAAGCTTCACTTTTACTGTTTATGTTTTCAAAGATTTATTGCTTTCCAGCCCTCTGCTGGGAGAGTTTTCTTTGCAGTCACTCTTCCGTGTCTAACTCCCTCCTCCCAGCGTTTGCCCAAGGCAGCCACCTCATAATCAAGCTGGTTAGCCCTCGTAAAATCGTAAAACAATCTTCTTACTTGGTGGGAAGTCTTGTAGGGTCACTTTGCTCGGTCTTCCAGTTGCGTTTGGTTGTCTTATCAGGAATCTGCTTTATTTTCACTTTAGTTTATTTTTGCCTGTCGGACTTTTGGATTTTGCAATTTTGTAGCCACATTGGCTTTTCCTTTGGTCCTTGATTTCCGAACCAGTGTGGTGGCTTCCCAGGGGTTGCCAGTCCCCTTGAGCTCCTCCACCTTGTTCCAGCCTGCCCCCCTCTCCGTGGGGGGACTTGGGGGCCCAAATTCTCAAGTCCCAAAGAATCAGGGAGATCACGGCAGAGAGCGCATAACTCAACTGCCGTGCCTTCACTGCTCCATCCTGGAAGTCCACTGCTCCATCCCGGAAGTCCACTAATAATTTATGATTTGACCAAGTAATATATGATCATCTCAGAGATTCCCTGTCTAGAAATCTAGGATTTCCAGATGTTGTTCTCATTCTTGGTATCTTATTCACAAAAATATCTTTTTGCCCACTTCTGTGGGTTTTTATTGTATGAATATGAGGGTTGATTTTTTTTTAATTAAATTTTATTAAAGGTTATCAAGCACATAGTCCAATTCAAGTCTTACTTTTACATTCACATAACAATAACTTATTTACAAGTTTACTATTAACATTTAAAGTTTTTTTTCTTTAAATGGTTTTCCTCATATAGATCCATGAAAGTTTTGTTGTTCTTCAATTACTTATATTTCTATTAATGACTGGTAGATTGTGTTCGTAGACTGTATGTTGCTTGTTGTAATGTAGTCAAGAAATGGCTTCCACTTACTGTAAAATTCTGTTGTCTTTTCTTTTTCTGAGGATTGTTGAATTCTTTCTGTATTTTTTTCCATAATCATTTGGTCCCACACCTTACTAAGCCATTGGTCTATATTTGGTGCTGCCTTAGCATTCCATTTTATTGTGATTATTGTTTTTGCTGCTACAAATAGACTACTTATGAGTTCTTTTCTAATTTGTGGAACTTTATTGTCTTGCCATAAGTCTAGAAATATTATTGTTGGTTGCAGTTGTATTGAATAGGTAGTTATTTTATGTATGATCTCTAGGGTTGATTTTTACATTATATTTTTATGCATGCAGATTCATATCAGTGTATCAGGATATGCGTTGTAATGTAGAGACTACTGCATTAAAATGTTGTTTAATTCCCAGAGCATTATCAGGAAGTGACTTCTTGATGCATATATACTGAAGTCACCGGATCTGGGAGACCCAGACCCAGTTGGAATGGGATCTGGGAGACCCAGGTTTGAATCCTCACTCCGCCATGGAAACTTGCTTGGTGACCCAGGGTTAGTCATTCACTCCCAGCCTAGAATAAAGAGAATAAAATGGAGAAGAAAAAAATTATGTAAACCTCTTTGGGTCCCCACTGGGGATATAGGAAGGGTATAAATGAAGTAAGTAAATAAATATTTGAATGAAAAACTGTGCTGCTGAGGGTGTTCCCATTTTACAAAACTTGCATGCCTTCATTTACAAGGATAAATCTACATATATTCTGTTTTTAACTCTGACCCCAGCTCCCGTGCGGATTGATAGATTTAGAGAATGAAGTCAGGTATGGATAAGAGTAAATAAATCAACATTGACTTGAGGGCTCTTTCCACCACCAATTTTTCTACTAATTGGGGGATACCCCCTTCCCCAGGTTTACAAAGAAATGTGAAAACAAAAAAAATGGAAGCAGGTTAAATCCTCTCTAAAGATGGGAATATTGGATGTGTTTATGCAGGGAATGAGAAGGAAGAGGATTCATGCAGCTGGGATATCTCCAGGTTCTCAAGTAGATATCAAATCACCTACCACCTGGTCATTCTAACTGAAGATGCAGGGGACTGAGCCTTCTGCCTGCCAAGCAAATGCTCTGCTTTCTCTCTCCTGCTTCTCTTCAGCAGCCTGAAATCATTCTCTTTCCTAACCTTTCTAATGGATCTCAACTTGTACCAGCCACGCCATTCCACAAGCTCTCACTGGCTAATTATTGTTGGAAGAGGCAGAACTTAACCCATCTATTACCTTCTCCCATTTGAACCCACCCATTCTCTCCAATCACCTTCCTGGGGGACAGCTTTGGGGGCCTCTGATATCTGAAGCTAGATGGGTGGCAACCCAAAAAAGTATCTTCTCGGTCATGGCACCAAAACTTTGTAACTCCTTCAGGAAAATTTGTAAGTCCCCCTATGTTAAATTGTCTTCCACCAGCAGGTGAACACTTTTTTGTTTTGGCATATCCCCAGTAACTGTTATTGACTTCCTACCTGATTTTATATACTTTATTTTAAATGTTTTTAATGTTGAAATATTTTAATGTTTGCTGTCGTGGGGTCCCTATTTGGGTAGAAAGGCAGCATAGAAATATTTCTAATAAATAAATTTCTGAATCAGCTGCAAGGAAAGCAAAAAGATGGCAAGACACACAATATTCCTTGGGCTTTGGAAGCCGAGGAAGAACTATATCCCACCAACTGTCTAACTCTTTTTCCCTTTACATGGCTCATCCAACCCCTACTGCTGCTCTTGTTCTGTGTTGCTGTGGTTACTTAAGTTTTATTTGTTCTTTTTTTCACTATTTCCACCTTGAAGCCATCCTTCTTGACAACAGAAGACCAAAAGTTATCACAATGTACAGAATGAGTGACTTGTAGCAAAGAAGCCACAGTTTCAGTCCCTCACCTAGTATATCAAAGGCCTAGAATCTTTATGCAGCTGCATCACACTGGCAATTCATAGCTCCTAGCTGTATGGTGACCAACCAATAGCCTGAAATCTCTTTCATGCTCAGTTGTTTCCAGATGATGAGTTCCCAGCAAATAACAAAAATGCTATTGTCTGTCCTCAGAGGCATGACATTACGCTTGGTATTACTGCATTTCATTCCATTGCTCCAGCTGATGAGGTCATTTAATTCATACAGCATAATTTTCTGATTCTTCTTTGTATTTGCAATACCATAGTATCATCTGCAAATGTTATCAGCATTCTTTTAATTCCCCTCCCTGAAGTTGCTAATCAAAATATTGAATAAAATGGGCCTTGACACTGATCCTAGGGGAGACTCATCTGGTTATTTCATTCCAACTTGAAAGCTCTTTTTTCAGTATCTCAACTGAATTTATCTCAATAGCCATTTAATTTTTTTTACTTCCTGAAAATCTTTTCCTCACAATGTGGCTACTGCCTGATGACCACTTAAAAGTGTTTCCATATAGCAGTTCCATACAGAAAGCTTTTTTTTGTATACAGGTTCACCAAATCAACTGGTTCTGCCAACATGTGGTTGCCCTCCATACCATTCCACATGTTCCTGATGACATAGAGACATCAGACCTTGCCATGAGCACAGGTAGTTTTGAGCAGCTGGATAACATAACAGCTATCTCATGGGGTCCTTCTTGTCCTATATAATGCCAAGCCAATTCATCATCAATTTATAAACAATTTACAGATAGGTTTGGATCTCTTCAGAACCTTAGAATTTCTCGCTCCCTTTTTGTGTCTGCCTCTGGCCATTACTCCATGACTCTTCCTTCTCATTTTCCAAGCCTTCTTTGTTGAATTTTCACTCTTGCACAAAAGAACTATATACCTCACTATTGTTTTAAGCAAAAGCTACAAATCTAGATTCTAGACCTCCTCCAATGCTTGAAATTAGATGCTTAACTACCAAAGTCCCTTTCCTATTTGGTTTTTAGAGTACTTATAGGAAAACATTTAGATACTTGAGTGCATATTTCACTAGTGTACATCAATATTTATTCATTTATTAGAAATTCACCCTCAAGCATGCAGTCCTAAAAAGAGAAAACACTGATTATGGGAAATGCATAAAGATTATATCAGACCAGTGAGGAAATAAAATAAAAAGTGACATGAAATTGCACAGCTTCAGCTAATGATTGGTCACAGTCTGATCAGTAGTTTCTTTCTATGCCCAGAAGATGGCAGTGACACAGTGTATAGATTATATTTTTTCTTATTTGATGCACCATCTTATGATACTTTGAGTAGACACTTCATACGCAATTATTTCCTTTGTGGACATCTATGCAGGGAATCTACCATGTATCACGAGATGTGCGCATACTCATATCTGAAAGAAAGGAGGTGTGTAAATGAAGTAAATGGATAAATAGCCTGTTTTGCCCTATGTATCCACAATGTGCATACAATGGAAAGCAGAAACCAAAAACAATTTCCCTAAGTGTGTATATGCAGCAGAGTAGACACTGCTCCTAAGGCTGCCTACAGGCCTGAAGGCGAATGTCCAGAATGAAAAATATTTTAAACCAAGGTTTAGACCCAAAGGCCTTTGAAGCAAAGATTAAGGCCACAATATTATACACTCTTGCTCTGTATGTTCCAGTAAACTTGGCTAGGACTTACTTCTGAGAAAGATACGGCTAACAATTCACTTTATGCAGGTCTTTTATTTGGAGAATAGGACTAATTGCATAGTCATAGCTGCTCTTTGGACTAGAGGGGAATCCATATGCACAAGAAACTTGGAGTTCTAATGGCCTCACCAGACTTCATAGCCTTACATTACCGTAAAAGATGGGGAAAGCAACCACTCCTCAGTGGGTGAAGACATTACATAAGAAGTAGGTGTTTTTATTAGTCTGAACCAATTGTCAGCTATGTTGTATCTCAAAGGTTCATTGTTTCTAGATTGGTTGAGGGTACAATTATGAAC
This sequence comes from Eublepharis macularius, assembly GCF_028583425.1. Classification (NCBI taxonomy): domain Eukaryota; kingdom Metazoa; phylum Chordata; class Lepidosauria; order Squamata; family Eublepharidae; genus Eublepharis; species Eublepharis macularius. The sequence continues at coordinate 61,685,021 of NC_072793.1, forward strand.
ATTCAAATGCAGGTTATTTGTCTTTAAAGGTCCAAAATTAATATAATAGTAGTATGGAAAATCTAGTTCTGCAAGAAAATTAAGTCACCTAACAGTGCAGGAAGTCCTTTCATATTGGGTGGGGTGGGTTGTTAGAGTTGCCAACTTCCTTCTTGCTATGTTCTGGGGTCATTCCAACCCTCTGGTATTACAATTGATATCCAGACTTAGATCAGTTCCCCTGGAGAAAATGGCTGCTTTGGAGGATTCTATGGCATTGCTCTCTGCTGAGGACCCTCCTTAGGCTGTACCTCAAAATCTCCAGGAATTTCCCAGTGCAGGGTTGTGCCCTGGGTGTTGTGAATATGGTGTGAAAAAAAATACTGCAAATCATACATCACGAAATAAGTGCAGAGACTTCTTTCTCATACAGAAATAGATGAGGATGCTAAAAAGTGGTCCACCAAAAAACCCTACAGTGCAGTTGTTAGGGTTGTGCAATGTCTCTCTCTTTTTTAATAATTTTTTGTTTTCAGAACAAGGAGGGGTACAAAAGAAGAAGAAGGAATAACAGGGTCAGAGGAATATTAAGATTTTGCACACCAAGAGTTGTTATAATAAAATACAGAGTACACAAAACATACCTTAATCAGAGTTCATCAATATTATATCTCCTATTCCACCTATGTGTCTTCTCAAACTAAATACGATCTTTTCCCTACACATCAGGGCTCATTTCGAGGGGGAACACACTGGAACACCGTTCCAGTAGTTCCCCCAAGCCAGGTGGCCCCGCCCACCTGACTTGAAAACATTTTGGGCCGTTTAGGCCTCGATTGGGGCCAAAAAGGCCCCAATCGGGGCCAAAACAGCCCAGATCGGGATGGTGCCGGGTGGGGGAAGCCTCCTCCGCCCAGCACTGACCCGGTCACAGCCGTTTCGGCCCCAATCCTGATCGAAACGGGTCAAAAATGGCCATTTTTGTCCATTTTGGGCCCGTTTCAGCCCGGATTGGGGCCAAAGGGGTCTGGGTCGGCGCTGGGCAGGGGAAGCATCCCCCGCCCAGCACCGTCCCGGTCCCGGCCTTTTAGGCCCCGTTTTGGGCTTAAATGTGGCATATGTTAATGAGTGTGGGTGTGGCATATGTTAATGAGTTATGCTAATGAGTTGCTGAAGTTCTTTTTCTACAAAATGACCCCTGCTACACATTATTCAATTTTAGATCAACTAAAGGTCAAAACAAGTGGTCTCCCTATACATTCTAACTGCTATATCTTAGTATGGTCTAGTGCAGATACAGATAGTTTCTATCTAACCTAACTATTTTGCCAAAGTTTCCATATCACGCATTCTAACTCATCACTGAGGTAGAATGCATGATGAAATATTTCATGTCTCATTAAACACTATCACATGGGAATACAACATCTAGGCCTGTTTTGTTTTCTTTCAGTCCTTTTCATTGTTATTAATTTTCTGTGTCTTGTGAACTCTGTGGGGAAAAGTTTATAAATTTATAAAGATATAAGCCACTACTGCAGGAATTTGGAGGAAAGAGATCTGGTGTAAGTAGGGGGCTCAGATTCCATAGTATAAGGAAGATATATCTGAGGTTATGAATTACATCTCTCCTTGTGACTTAAAAACAGAGTACTGGCCTGGGAGCTCAAATTTATTTTAGTTCAAACCCTTACTCAGCCCCTTCTTGGACTCATTGGGTATGTCGCTATATAACAGTCTGCATTCCACAAACTGTAAAATAGTCATATTAATTATCTCATGGTCATTCTGAGGATTGTCACTAAAAGCTCTCTACAATTACTTTAAAAGAATATGCAACCTCAACAATAAAAGGCCAGCTAGGTGATCACTGTTACCTAGATAGAGCCAAAGCGCTGGGAGTAACTCAAAGGAAACACAGTGACGCAATTAATGCCTTCCTTGTGGATAACAGATGTTGAATGAGGAAGTGTAGGAATGTGGTCCACTGTGTAAATAGGAAGAGTTACATAAGGATCAGCAAACTAACTGGGTCAGAAGAGCGGGTCAGTCTTGCTCAGTATCCTGTCATCAGCACTGACCAGTCCTATATGCTGCAGGAAAAGTGCACAGCAGTTATGATGAGGCAATGGTAATTATACATATCTTTGTTGGCTCCACCATAAGACATCCTTATACTTCGTCTTGACTGCTGAGGAGCATACAGAAGTGTCCAGGGTTGGCAGGTTCTCTTTAGTGCATTTGATCCATGTGAGTTACCTGGTCATCCTCACTCTATGAATCTCTCACCAATATCACAATCTTCACTGTAGCTAGGGACTAGGGAAAGTTGGATGGAGCACAAATCACATAATGTATACACAGAAATATCACCAGTACTATATTAATACTAAATATTTTTGGGATACTTCTTCCCTCACTTCCAGTGCTGCTGAACTGCGAAACAGGAATTCCACAAACCTTCCATGAAGGTATGCAAGTAACTGCTGTTCATATGAGTAACTAAATGATATTTCCAGTCCTTTTAAAAAACTTGATATACTGTTACCATTGCTAGTTCCTTCCTACTGAACATACTTCAAAGATGTATGTATGTAAACAACAAGGCACTCTTTCTAGGTAAAATGATAAAACAGCTGCCTTTGAGTTACTGTTTTCAAATTATGCATAATATTCTCTACCACTGTGCTTCAAAATGGCACTAGAGATATTTTTAAATTCAAAAATAACAAAATATTTTATTTTATTTAATATAGAAGGGAAAGGTCAGGTGAAATCAGGGGCTGAAAATTTCTGAGGTAATTCAGTATAGATCATTCTGAAGGAAAACAGTACATGCATAGACTTAAGGCCTAAAGTTTCAGATTAATGAGAGTTTCTAAATCTTTATGTTGAGAGTCTTTTGTTCCAGTGTTACCCAAACACTCTAGTATACTTTCTTTGAGTATTCTCTTACTCTTTTTTGGTTTCCAGAAGGCTGGTAGCCTCTTTCCAGTACCCAAACTCCTTCTCTTGAAACCTCAGTACACATCAACCAGATTCTTGGAGTAGTCTGTCACTCAAGGCGCTCTGTTTCTGTGAAGAATTAACCCTTCATAGTCCTTTGGCTGTTTGAACAACAATTCTAAGCTTTTAAAAAGTGCAGTCCATCACAGATAGCTTTTGTGTTCTTTACTATCCTTTTATTTTCTTATCATCTCATCATAGATGCAGTTCACTGAATTCATATATCAGCAACTTAGCTGTAAGAATGCCAAGACATCCTTCTTGAAAGGTCATATCTAATCTAGAATCTAGTATTATGTCTCTGTACCAAGAATGATATTCTTCAGTATTCATCACATGAAAATTATTATTTAAAATTTAATCAATTTATCTATTTTGTATGTATTTTCAAATTCTTTTGTAACAACATAAACTATCACCTTAATTAGCTGGAATCAATTAGCATTATCTATAAATTTGGCCACTCTGTTTACCTGATTTTCCAGGCCATTACCATTAACATTTTTTAATTTATAATCACCTTAAGTCAGAAGTGAATTGATAGCCCATAACACACACAACACATATATTAAAACACACAAACCTCCTGTCACATATCATTGGGTGTTACTTGCTATTTATGCCTCCTCATTATAAGCTATTTTTCCCTACCCTCTTTTTCTAGCTCTTAACTAAAGACACATTGATTAGCTCAGTTGCAGGATAATTGTGATTTGTTGGTTACCATGCAATTCTACTAGAATATTTTTTGGGTTTGAAATAATTTTTGAACTGAATCTTTCCATTCAGGTCACACAGTAATACAAGGAAAAGAAGAATAGCTTTGTGATCTGAATTTATCTACACTGACAGCCATTAAACCATTAGGAAGTTGCCAGGACTGAGTAAACCCAGTTACTTAAGCCTAGTTGAAATATGGAGCAGACTTCAGTTCCACTGAGAAAAAAAATGTTTTGTTTTGTGGACAGAGCTGCCCAGTACTACAGGGGCCAGAAGCCATAAGGATATTTTTGCCCAATATTGCATGAAGTAGGGTGGATTAAAAGTGACCATATGCCATATAATAATTGCTCCAAAGCTTACAGTGTGATCTAGACTATCAAACGTGATTACGTCTAGCATTTCTCCCTCCACAATTAGGGGAAATGTGTGGAAGCACAAGGCTAGTGGCCATGGATTTAATTGCATGGCAGCAGGTTACAGCCCGCCACTTCCCCATATAGCTATGAATGACAAGAGGTAAGCACTTACTCTCTCAGTCTTTCCCAACGCTTGTTTCCTATAACAGCTCAAGATACTAGGGAGTGAAACTGGAATCTTATGCACATGAAGCACCTGCTGTCTCACTGACCCATGGCATCTCTGTTGATGTTCAGTACGCCAATGTACTGTTAGAAGGTTATAGAATTGAGAACTCTTAAAGTGAAACATTGTGATATCTGAGTTGTGTTGTAAGGGGGAGCCCTCTGGATTAGGGATGGAGCCAAGTGGTTGAGGTAAGCTGGGTTGGGGGGGGTGTTTGTTTTTGAGGGCCTGGAGACTGAACCCAGAGGAAAAACTATCAGTTCACCTATGGTGTGTAACTAAAAATTGGCTTAGGAGGGGACAAAACTGGAATTCTAGCAAGTGGTTCCAAAACAAAACACAAAGAAACCTGTAGTTTGGGAGGGTCATTGAGAAAACTTCGCAGGTTAGCAATATCCTTCTTTAAGCAAGACCATTCCTTCTGCTGATGTTGGTCACTAACATGTAGGATTAATAGCTAATATGCATCTTTAATTAGCCTTTTTGGGTTGGGTATTGATACAACTATGTGGCTGATCCCCAGGATATTTTGATAACAGCTGGCAGCTAGAAGGGATCCCACAGGTTCTAATAAACTAGTGCTGATATTAATAAAGAAAAATATCCATGATAAAGGCCCATTGTTGTCCAGTACACAGATGCTATTTAATACTTCCTTCTTCAAACATCTTCTGCTTTCTCAAACAAACGTTAAGTACTCTAAATGAGCACTTAAATTCCTCAGATGTTTAGTATCCAATGTAAAATTATTTACCAGAAATCAGCCTTGCGTTTTCATAGCTCCTGGTTTGCCAAAGGACTTTACAAAGCTACAAGGACATGGCAGGCTGAATCAATGTCCTAGCTAGCACAACATTCCAGCTCTAAAAATGACAAAGTCAAACATGTCCGATGAAAGTACGCAAGGCAGTTAATAAAGCCGTCAACTCTTATCAAACACATACAACTTTAAGCAGTTACAGATTAGGGATGTTTTTACCCAACAAGTAAAAGGGAACATTATACTATGTGCATTCCTCCTCCCTACTTCCCCTGGCAGCTCAGATACCCTTTTTGATGCACCTGTGTATCAATTAAACATGTGAAATGGATTCCTGGTTGCTTGATATTATCAATAGCAACCATGGGACTACATTTCTAGAGTGCATCAAGGCCAGGTACTTTAGATATGTAAGGAACAGTATCCAAGGCAATGAAGGAGGCAGGGGAGAGAAGAGAGGTTCTTATTTTGTGCTGATCCCATGCCCCTGGCTTTTGTGGAGCTGGACCAAGAGCAGCAGTCTGGGCCAGCCTATTCAGCTACTGTGTGGGTGGGTGGTGAGAAATAATGAAAAATTAATTGCTCGATGAAAACAAATAATTTTAATGATTAAAATAATACAATTTTGTAAAACAAAAAAATTGATTCATATGAAAATGAGATAATTGTTCTGTACACCCCATCAGATACCTCCTCTGCCTTCTCTGGTAATTTGTTTCTTGGTATGCAAAGGATACCTGTAAGGCATAGCTTGTGGGTGGGGCTCATGGATGCCCCATAATGAACATATCTGAAACTAGCCTGTCCTAGAATTTACAGCACACATTAAAATTATATAAGATGCTGCAGAGAGGTGCGTCCTTCACAATTCCATTAACCTGTCACAGTCCCAAGAAGGACAATAAAGATAACTGGCAACATAAGATGAAATTATATAATCAGAATGGAATGGCATTAAAATAACTTTTAGCTTGAAAAAGGTAAGTGCCTGAGGAAGCATGAAAGAAGCACCAGAGGGAGAATTAAGTGCACAGAATAAAACATCCAGCCATGTATTTCTCTTTGGGATCCTTTTTCCTGCATTCCAGTTCCATTCTCTTTGTGGACAAGAACTCTCCACTATACAAAGGGTAACAGTGAACTGACCCATACATAGTGGAGGCTAGGGTACCAGTCTCCAGATGAGGCCTGGATATCTACCAGAATTACAACAGATCTCCAGACCACAGAGATCAGTTCTCCTGGAGAAAATGGCAACTTTGGAGGGTGGAATCTATGGCATTATAACCCACCAAGGTCTCTCCACTCTCTAAGCTCCACCTTCCCCAGGAATTTTCTCACCTGGAGTTAGAGTTTCTAGGTACCCCAGGGGCCATGCCAAGGCTTCGGGGTAGCAGGAACCTCCTGTGCTCACCCATCACACTGGAAAATGAAGTCATTTTCTCTTGCAATGCAGAAGCATTCTCACGCCTCCCCACAGGTGCCTTTCCCCTGCCGTACAGGTAAATGGAGGCAAGGGTCAGGGATCCCCCATCCCCAAGGGGGGGTTGGCAGCCCTACCTGGAGGTGGCAACCCTGCCAGAAGCCTTAGAACAATCCATAAGTAGAAGACTGGGATTACCTCCATAGTTGGAGGGAAATCGCTTGTAGTGATTTACCAAATGGTATTAAGCCCAGGACACTCAGATGCTAGGATGTGGCTTGTTTCATAGTAGAATAAGGAACAAAAGAAGGCAATCAATATGACTTGGGGGTAGATGCACTTTTCTTCCAAAGGAAGGTTGGAGAGTCTTTGACTTTTAAGTCTAGTAAAAAGACAACTAAGGGCAGACAAGACAGAAGTTTATAAGAGTATGCATAAGGTGGAGAAAGTGAATAGAGGGAACTTTTTCTTCCTCATCCATAATGCTAGAATTTGGGGGCACCCAAACAAATGGTTGGGAAATAGGTATAGGACAAACAAAAGGAAATACTTCTTTACTCAACGAATAATTAAGCTGTGGAGTTCGCTGTCAATGGAGGTGGTGATGGCTTAGACAGCTTTAAAAGTGGGTTAGACTCTCATGGAGAAGAGGTCCATCAATGGCTACTAGCCATGTTGACTGACGGGAGTCAATGGAGTGATGCAGCACGCTCTTCTTCTTAACCATTTGTGGTTTACAAATATGGTTTTTACAGCTATGGATCCTAGAACACCAGGAAGTGTGATTGATGCAGGTCTTTTGGAGCAAGTTGAAGATACTGACTTAGTTCAGATTTAACACAAAACCATGTTTTATTTTACATATGGTTAGTTTGTAAAATCAAGAGTCAGTTCACAGTCACTCAGATCCTGGTTTACTTTAGTATGTTTCAGTTCCTTCTCTTTGGCTGCAATCATAAGAACAATTTCCTCAGAGTAAGCACCACTTCTGTGTAGCCTTTTTCATGGTTACTCTCTCCGTTGCCTGTGAGGGCATGGCTAGAGAACAAGCCAAGATTAAAATAGGATTAAGCCAGGATGTCTGCATTTTGACATCATATTATTTATTTTATTTATTTATTCAATTTATATACCGCCCATCCCAGGGGCTCTGGGCGGTGAAACCATTAAGACAAATGGAGGTTAATTAACTAACCTCAGATCCTGGCTTCAGATCCTGGTTTGAAGGATCCATTCCTAACTAACTATAGTTAATGGAGTACTTGCATTCAGGCAATAGGTTAAATAAATCATGGCTTTGTGCAGCGTCTAAATGGAAACATAATCAATTTGGGAAGCCCTTTAATTAAACTAACAAATGGGGAATTGTCTCCACTTGTATTGTCTGATGTCAGATGTTGATTATTTCATGACACTGAATTGTTTCTTATATTTTAAATTCTATTTTTTTAAAAAAAATTTGAATATCAGTTGCTTTGGGATCCTGTGAATGCAGAAAGGTGCCATACAAATATTCTAATGTTTGCAAATAATTGGATTTTAAGTTTAAAGATTCATGGGCCACTGAATAATAGTATTGGCCTGGTAGAAATTTTCAGAAGGGGGAGAATAAACCCTCTTTCTGAATCTTATGCATATGAGACAGCTGGACTATGTAAAAATACTAAATGCAGAGATGAGAAGCATATCTCTTACATCTAGGGTGGCCAATCCCAGGCCAAGGGAAATATTCCTGGCCCTTCGTAGCACAGTGGTCCACTAGTACAGCATAGGCTTTGAAAGTGAGTCGAAGGTATTGGATTCAACCATTGCATTTCTGATTTTTTTCTTCTGCTTGAGACTCTGGAGAGCTATTGTCAGTGAGAGCAGGCAATGCTGAGCCCAGTGTTCTCACTCGGTATAAATAAAGTTGCCAACTGGCCAGGAAAAACATATCCTATCTCTTTAATGGGCCGTTGAAACTTTTAATGGCAGGGAGCTAAATAACATTAACTTTTTGCAGCTCAAACTGGTAATAAAGGAACAGCTAGAGGGACTAGTTTAAAAGTCTGCAGTCCTAAGGCAACTGCATATGTTCATTTACATACCAAATTGTAATCAACACACACACAAAGAGAGAGATTTCACAAAAAACATTGTCTCTGGAATGGATTGTGCATAAAGACCTAGCTTTCTCAAGTATATGTGCTGCAGTGGAGAGTTCTGACTGATAGGTGGCACCAAATTTATTATATAACCTGATAGTGTGAGGCAGTCAGGTTGTTTGGCAAAATGTGTTTCAGGCAGCTGGACTACTGTCTGAAAAATAAAAGGACCACCCAAGAATGCAGAAGTGGCCCATCCCTCACCCTGACCTGCACTGAATCTGGGTGCTTACGTTTGTGCAAACATTCCTTATGTTTGCCTTGCTCTGCCCATTCACAATAGTGAAAGTAGAATAGCCACATATACCTGATGCTCCACAATCAATACTTATGATCAGCGTTGTATCTCATTGTCAGGTCTATAATGCATTACCACATGAAAATTTTGCCTTTTACTGAACTGCAGAGTGTGGGACATCAAGAGAAATGGGTTCTTCTGCTGCCCCACAAAGCCCTGTTGTGCTGACGCCGTTGCTATGTTTGGCAGTGACTAAGCAAGGCCCATTTCTTGTTTCAGGCACTGACGTGAACTGTGCAAATCTGGAAGTGGTTATGTTAGGCCACAACATTCCAGAGTTCCTGCTTGGGCCAATGAGCTTGCGTGTGTGCCACAGTCTATTAATTAAGAATTGCCTGCTTAGCTAGAAAGGAATGAGCCCAACACTGGAAAGTACAACAGCACATTGAGGCCTGAGTTTTTAAGTCTTGACATTCAGTTGAATCTAGCAGGACTTTAAAAGCAGATTTACTGAGAACTATATTCCAAACTTTAGGACCCCTAGACCTGGATTCTAGCTGAATCTATATGTTATAGTTAACATAGGGAAGTTTCTCTCTCCTGTTTTTCCCATCCAGCCCCAACTATGTCACTTAAGCAGCACTCACGTTCAGAGTCAGGGCCATCACACTATGAATTTCCTTATTCCCACTAGTTGAAGCAAGTAACTAAATGAGAGACAGTGTTATGTAATGGCTAGAGTAACAAAAATGCTTACCAGTTACCTGCCGGTGGTGGGCAATCTCCTGGGGGTTTGCCAGGTTGCCCACCAATTGCGGGCAACCCCCCCCCCCCGCCGACCTACCCAGAAAAGCATGCACTGGGGGCACTCCCAGCAGGATGTGATGACGTCACTTCCTGAAGTGATGTCATTGCGCTGGCTGTGGGCATGCCCCTGCGCTTCACTGGGGCCAATTTTGTCCCCAAACAGGCCAGAATTAACCCTGCACAAAGCGGGAGTGCATGCCTGTCGCTGGCATGATGATATCACTTCCTGGAAGTGATATCATCATTCCTCTCCAGGAGCACACATACACAAAGCATGCACACAACAGGACACTTAAATAGGTGAGTCCCAAGTCCTCCCCTCCTGCCAGGAAGGTATAGGGACTGGGAGCCTAGTGACAAACTAGGATCTGAGCAACCCATGTTTGATTCCCCATTCTGCCATGGAAGCTTGCTGGGTGACCTTTGGCAAATCATACACTTGGATGACTCTACCTCACAGGGTTGTTGTAGAGGGATGGAGGAGAGAAGAATGATGACAGCTGCTTTGGGTTCCTGTTTGAGAGAAAGGCAGGGTATAAATGAAGAAAAATAAGTGGGAAATAAAGGAAAAGTAGTATCGCTGGTTCATCTATCTGTGGAATCATATATCTTATTCCCTTTATACACTGAATATCGTAGGCCCATGCAGCAGCAATTTGTACACTTCTTCACTTTGTTACTAGCATTTTAAAAGAGAAAAGATGTAGTCTTTAAAGACACATTTTCTATTCTACTGAATTTTGTACTGTGTTGAGAATTCTAATAAAATATGATTTTGAATAGTAAAACCTAGTAGAGGTTGAATGGTCAACCTTCCTCTCTCTTTTGGCAAATTGTAATTACACAAACATGCAAGTTGCATTATAAGGATAGATCCAAAGACATGGTTTTCATGTCCTCTGTTTGAGCTTTATTTGTACATTTTTATCCTGCCGCCAAGGGAGCGGGCGGTGGGGAGGGCTGCATCACCAAGGAAGTAGGCAGAGAAGATGCCACCCAATGAACGGGGCCCTAGCTGTTGTGGTCATGCTATGGCCATCAAGGGGGCCCCCTCGGTGGCAGCAGCTCTCCCAGCTGGTGGCAGGTGTGGGCTGACCCTCAGGATGGTCTCTGGAGTGCCACCATCATCGGTGGCTGGGGTGGGGGCTGCTGGGGGAAGCCCCAGCATGGCATCTTGTCTGGCATAGTGGCTGGAGAGGCCCAACCAGACCCACCCTGCATAGTCAGTCTGAATGGCTGACCAGGAGGCCAGGAATGGAGGGAGCCTGCAGAAGCCCCCAATTGGCCCTCCGGCCCCTCAGTCAAGTGAGGGAAGGCATAGTTTGGAGCTTGGGAGAGGGGCAGTGGTTCACCAGGGCAGCCCCTATAAAGTCGGGCCTTCCATGTGGGCCAGGGAGGAAGAGGAAGTGAGAGAGGGGGAAGTGACCAGGTCACATGGCAGGGGAGAGAGGGTTTGAAGGTGCTGTCACTCCTCCCCCTCTTACCCCATTTCTGAGGCCCATTTGGCAACTCACCTGAGCCAACAGGGCCAACCTGGAGGGCGAGCCCCCTCAGGCTCCAACACCCCCCACAGTGGAGCCTGACAGCCTTTCTAATAGCCCAGAGAACCTTTGTCTTGCCAGGGTCCAGTTTCAGCTTTTTCACTCTCATGCAGCCCATTATTGACTCCAAGCACCAGTTCAGAAGATCAACAGCATCCTTGGAATTACATAGAAAAGATAGAGCTGGATATCATCTGCATATTGGTGACACCACAGCCCAAATCTCCTGATGACCTCTCTCAGTAGCTTCATATAGATGGCCAGGGGCAGAGCAGGAATACCCTAGCACTACCTTCTAAGACTAACTTCTCAGATAGGACTCGAACCATTGTAATACAGTGTCCCTTTGTCCAGCACAGAGAGGCAGCTTAGCAGGATATTGTGGTTGATAGTATTGAAGGCCACAGGACTAGAAGGGTTACATTCTCCCCGTCTACTTCTTGGTCATCAACCAAAGTGACCAAAGCAAACCATGTTCCAAAACCTGGCCTGAAGTCAGATTGAAATGGGTCCAGAAAACCAGTCTCTTCAAAGAACACCTGAAGCTGAGTAGCAACCACCCACTCAAACATCTTGCCCCAAAGTGAAAGATTGGCGACTGGCCAGAAGTTCTCCAACATAGTAGGGCCTAGGGAGGGCTTTTTCAAAACAGGTTGAATCACTGCCTCCTTGAGCACTGCCTCGTTGCTCTCAAGGAAGCCTTTACCACTCCCCTTACCCACTTGGCCTGTCCCCCTCTTGCAGCTTTCATTAGCCAAATGGGCAAGGGTCAAGAGCACACGTTTTAAGTCTCACCTCTGCGAGGATCTTGTCCATATCCTAAAGCACCCCAAGCTGAAAGGTATCCATATAAACTGGAAAAGCAGATGCCAAGGGCACATTATCTGAACATTTATCCATGGCAGCATCTCACTCAGAATGGAGCTGGGTGATTTTTTTCCTGTCAAATAAATTGATCTCAGCATGTCATTGCATGGTCAAAGTCCAGTTCCTTGGAGCTATGATGAAGAAGCCCCTGAACAACATAGAACACCTCAGCTGGACAATTATGTGCAGACAGTTACTACTGTTAAATCATATGACTGTTCAATTATATGATGGAGGAGGTGAAGATCCTTATGGCAAATATAGCATAAAATACAGATGCCATTAAGTGGTAAAAGAAGGAAGAAGAAAAAGATGATTGCCGGTGTGGCAAAATGGCCCTGCAAGCGCTTCTCCATTTTGTCCTCCAAGGTGTCTAGGTGCCCGGCGAACACTCAGAGTCTCTGCCTGACCATGCACTGCTCTCCTGGCTCCCCTGACCCCCAGAGCCCTTTCCTCTCTTGCTTCTCTTTTGGTACGCTGCCATGAACTGGTTGTTTTAGGAATTACCTGACAAGAGATCCAGTACTCCCAGGTTCCCTTCTACATTGCCTTTCGAAACCTCTGCCTAGTGCCCACCCACATCTCCTACTAACCCATGACTAGTTACTACAGGGATGTCTTACTACACCTGTTCACTCCTGTGGAAACAGTGATTTAGCAACTGAGCACCTCCCTTGCTCTGGCACCCATTTTGAACAGTGTTAGGTCTATGTGGTACAGAGAACAACTGCCTCCATTTGAAATGGATAAGAATTTGCGAAACACAAAAAGTCCACACATATTCTCTCTCTACAGCTACAAATTGAGCAAGGAACACAAAAGAAAATGCAAAGAATTCTTATCTCCCTCACTTTATACGTGCACTAGCTGATCTTGTTCTAAGGCAGGCTTTGAAGTTACAGTTTAATTTACAAAATAGAGTTTGCTAAATGCTCCCCATTACCTTGACATCTTTGCTAGGCATGCATCCCTTTGCTCTGTATGGCAATGCCAGCCATCTAGATGGCGCTCAGGTGTGAGTGTTTCTTTCTTTATATGGAATCCACAAGAATTGACCTGAAAAATAGACCCTCTTCATCCATGTCAAAGAACTCTTTTCTGAAATCTACAGGAAGATACAAGCTAGCCTCTCACCCACCCAGCCCCTGCCCATGGCTCTGTGTCTCATCGAGGTGTCAGATTCCGGCCAAGGTGTGAACTGACCATTTCATTGTTTCCAGACAGGTGGCCATTAGCATTTCCAAAGCTTTGATGGTTGGTATTTGGGCAATGCTTGGGCGCAATTGACTTCTCCCTCCTATCTGTCTTCTGCTAGGAGAGAGAAAAAAGTTTAAAACTAAATACTCAGATTTGTTTGAGTCCTCAAATAAATAGGAATTTGTTCACATCCACAACAGTTTGTGGCTGATTGATAAAGCTCCCTGCTGGCAACTGGGAGCTAAAGGGTGAGGAAGGCCAGGAGGTTGGAGTGTTTTGAGGAAGGAACTTTGCCATTTTATTAGTGACAGGTACCAAACTACCATAGATGAACCTGCACAGTCTGCTTTCCTAATATTTCTGTTATCCTTTTTAAAAAGAGCTAATTTTTTTTTCAGACACATGAGAAAGAGAGCTAAACTGTTCAATAAACTGTGTTAGAGAAATGTACAAGCTTCTGAGTTGGCTCAAGCTATTTATTCATTCTTGCAATAAAGAGGTCCATTTCCTAAAGATTCATAGTCAGTTGTAGCCTTAAAGTACTGTTAAATGCTTTGAAAAACTTGGTCACAGGATGCAGCACTCAGACAAACTAGGTATCAAATATTATAATGTGCCAAAATTCAGTGTATATTATTATTAAGCATAATATTAAGAGTAGGTACCAAAGCAAGGGAGTCAGTATTACGGTAGTTAGACAGGTACATTTGTAGGATATTCTCAAGTGTTATGGACATATGTGGCCAATAGCAAGTGGCAGGTAGGATTTATACCTAGTAGAACAGATGCAAGGTTTCCTTCCACACAGAAGTTCACCTGGTTCCAGCTCTTTAGTGTGTGTGTGTGTGTGTGTGTGTGAGGAGAAATAAGGTCATGGGAGGTTGCAACTTCAGAATGCTTCAAGAGCTTACTTCATACTGGGTGGCTATATATGGGTAGCTATTCTTCATTTTTTCCCCCAGAGCGCTCTTTATAAGGAAAGTACTGGACAGTTGCTACACCCCTCCCCTCCTATGGCACCCTCACAGTGATTGTGAAAGCACATACTTCTCTTGCATCTGAAATGTATTTATGCCAAAGTTACTAAAATACAGAGGATGAGTAATTTTCTCCAAACTGTCAGTTTCTGCTGTAAGTGCTGAATTTCTCCAAAGGCTCTCATTGTTTTCATGAGGAAAAACCTCTAGGTAGCTCATCAAGGCACTTCAGCGAACAGATGATCATCATATGTAAATGCGCTTTTTAAGATCCTCAAAAAGCAGGTGTTGAATAGATTGAATGGGATGCAGGTATGGTACTCAATAACAAAGGAGAAATAACTTGTCTGAGGCTATCATGTGATTCAGGTGCGGAATTTTGCAAAGCATCACGCTCACTAAAAGAGAAATTCAATGGGATTAGGATGCAGATAAGCTTATGTGCTCTTCCTACTAGCCTGTGTTAGCCTTGGAGACAATTGATATTTATGGACAATCAAATGCAAGCTGAGTGGTAGCCTTACTCTGCCTTCCTCAGACTGGGAAGAAGAGGAGCAGCAAGAGTTCTTTCATTATTCTCTCTACCAGCCAAGTTTTTTGTTTGGTTCTTATGCACCATTCCTACTCTACTGGCGCCTAAACTCCCTGGAAAAATACAGCGAGTGCATGAGATCATCAAACTGCCGCACACGGGAGGAGTTTGTTTTTGCCATCCCATATGAAAAGAAATATGGACCTGGAGCTCTGCCACAGAAAGGGGCTTCAGTAATAGCCTGCACTCCCTGTGGGACTCTCCTGGAGACTGGCTCTTGTGATGAGGAAAGGAGGGCAGTGTGCCAGATTTTCATTCAGTTATGAGTGGAATGTCTCCTTTCAGGAACACTCTGTTCCTTCCTGCAATATTAACGTCACCATCTACAAGTAAGAAGGCCAGGCAGGAAGGCTCGAGCTGCCCTTCAGGTTCCCACCCTCCTTTAAACTTGATACTGTGGGGTTTTGTTATTTTGGACCTGATATAAACAATCCCTCCTTTCACAAGCAGGAGGTAGGGGAAATGAATGGAACAATGATAGCGTAGGCCAATCGCTGGCTAAGGGGATTTAACTTCCTAGTCCCACAGCATTAGGCCAGCAGTTCCCACACACACACACAATGATGTCCTTACTTGTCCTGGGCCTCATGCCACTCTTAAACCTGGCAGTGATGCTCTCTTGCAAATACCTCCAACCTAGGATTACCAACCTCCAGGTGAGGCCTGGAGATCTCCTGAAATTACAACTAAGCTCCAGACTACAGAAATCAGTTTCTCTGGAGACAATGGCAGCTTCAGAGGGTTCATACTATGGCATCACATCCCTGCTGAGCGCCCTCTCTTCCCAAAACTCCATCCTTTTCAGGCCCTGCCCCCAAATCTCCAGAAATTTCCTAAACTGAAGTTGGCAACCCAACCATAGTCCTTCCACATGTTGGTGATGCTACATTATCTTTTGTAATGCACTCCACCACCCCCAGCCTCCCGTGCAGCTGCTTCCTCTGGTTGGTTTCTCTACTGGGCACTACTTTGAGACATGTGGCAAACCCATGTTGGCATTCTGGCCAGCAAGCATAGCTCTGCCTTTTTATAGCAAATGAGTGCATCCTAGACATGAGAGAAGCAAAAGGCTCCAATATCCCAGACCTTGCTTGAACTGTGTGTGGCTCACACACGATGGGAAGCGGACAAAAATATCGCTGCTTCCACCAGGCAACAGAGCAAACAACAGAGTGCAGCTGTAAACACACCATGGCCTCCTCATTCCTGACAAGTGACTACATAGTTGGCCATCACTCTTCTGTTAAGGCAGAGCACAGAGGCATTCAGGTTGCTGTTTCTTGCCCAGAGATCCACAATGGTTCTGCTTTCACTCTCTGTGAGGATAAGGATTTTTGTTTTCCTTTGGAACAAGCCCTCTCCTCCCTCAGCACCAGAACTTCACATTAAAGCCCACAGAAGGTGATATCTGAAGAATGCTCCGCATCAAGCACTGCCTGGATGATTCAGGAGGAGTCTTGTGCAAACTTCTGTAGTAGTCGCTAAAACAGAAATTGAATCTAAGTGTTTCCTCCTGTTTGCTGGATGTGGGACATGCCCGCAGGACCTATACAGCCTTGCATACCGTAAATGCTACTAGGACCCAGTTAAGTCAGAAATTATTGGAAAGGGCATTTCTGAAAATAAAGGCAAGTTTTATACTCATAATGAACAATTCTCTGGACTGATGAGCTGAAACTGTTCGTCTATGGAATTACAAAATTAAAATGTTTGGTGAAAGGTCACAAAAGGTGTGTGTGGGGGGGGGAGTTGTATGGCTTGTAGTAGCCAGCACATTGGTAGGGTTGCCAACTGTGGCTTGGGAAATTCCTGGAGATTTGGGGGTGATATCTAGGGAGGGTGGAGTTTAAGGACAGAAGAAGCTCAATGAAGATGTGACATTATAGAACCTGCCCATTGAAACTTCTGTGGTCTTCAGTCCTAGGGTTGCCAGCTCTGGTTTGGGAAATTCCTGGATATTTTCAGAATGGAGCCTGGAGAGGGCAGGGTTGGAGGAGGGGAGGGACCTTAGCAGAGTATAATGCCATAGAGTCCACCCTCCAAAGCAGCCATTTTCTTCAGAGGAACTGGTGTGTATGGTGGAGATCTCCAGCCACCACCAGGAGTCTGGCAACACTATCCAGTCCTCCAAGGGAACTGATTTCTGTAATTTGGAACTCAGTTGTAATTCTAGGAGAATGGCAGCCCCTACTTGAAGACTGGAAACTCAACACATGGAGATTCTAAGAGCAAACAACACTATGAACAATCTCAGGCCTGTAGGAATTCCAAATTCAGCATCTTTGTTCCATAAAAAAAAAACATTTGACAGGTGTAGCTTTTCCCTCCACAGTAGCATTAGGAGGAGAAGATGAACCTGTCAAAATTCATGCTTCTACCCAATTTTTAAAAACAGGAAAGCTGAATTTGCTAGGCCTACCTAGGCATAAGAAAAGAATAAGGTATAGGAAGGCCCAGAATTAGATATGGGATCCGATGGCTTGGTGAGGGTCCTCCATATATATTTCTTTACAAGTTTACCTGTTTTGTACTCTTCATAATACTGGCTACTAATGGGGCCTTCTTCAAATATGGTTTAAGCAACACATACAAAAAAGGCTCTTCTTTGGGGAACATAAGTGGGCTTACAAATAGGGTTGCCAGGTCCCTTTATCCTCTCAGCGGGAGGATAGGGGCCTGGAACTTACACTTGCGCTCCGGCGGCGGCATGATGATGTCACTTCTGGAAGTGATGTCATTGCGCTCACCACAGGAGCGCTCCTGCACTCCGATTTGGCCGGTTTGGGGCCAAATCGGAGCACAGGGATTCTCCTGTGGCCAGTGTGAAGGGTGGGAGCGCGCACACAGTACGCACTCCTGAGGTGCATGCCAGTGGTGGGGACGCCCTGGGAGTTTGCCCCCTCTCGCCGATCGCTCAGTGATCAGCAGATAAGGAGGCAAATCCCCAGGAGTCTGCCCACCACTGGCAGGCACCTGGTAACCCTACTTACAAACAACTGTAGACACAATTAGACATGGGCACAAATGGGAAAAAACTGAACATGAACAGACGAATAGTAACAAACATCTCCCATTAATGAACATGTTCGGCATTCTGTGTTCGTGGGGGCCAGAACGGCCCCCGTTGGACTTAGAGAGCCCATATTCACAGGGAGTGTTCAGCAGGCACTCCTCCAGCCATCATCCAAGTTTGGTCAAGATTGCAATATGTATCTTGGAGTTATACATTCCCAAATCCGACGCCCCCGTGAAACTCCCATTCAACACAATGGGAGCCACCACTTGACTTTTGCCCCCTGTACAAACGGTGGACTCTAGGGGGCGGGGGCTTTGGCTGCTCACCAGCAGCACCCCCCATGTGCCTGCCTGCCAGGCCTCCCTGAGGCTACTTTCTGCCAAGGTATGACAGTGGGTGATATCGGCGGCTGGTGGGCTGGGGGAGGCGTTGGCAGGCTGCCTCCCCTCTAGGGGGCGGGGTGTGTGGCCACTCACCAGTGGCACCCCCCATGTGCCTACCTGTCAGGCCTCAGAGAACTTGATATTTCCAGGGTAGGCCAGAAGGAGGGTGATGTTTGTGGCCGCCGGGTCTGGCACGCTGGAGGAGGCATTGGTGGGCCACTTCCCCTCTAGGGGGTGGGGTGTATGGCCACTCACCAGTGGCACCCCCCATGTGCCCGCCCGCCTGCCAGGCCTCAGAGTATTGTACTGTACTTTCCTGAGCAGACAGGGACGTGGGTGATGAGTGCAGCCGCTGGGTCTGGCGGGCTCAGGGAGGTGGCAGCGGGCCGCCGTCCCTCTAGGGAGCGGGGGGTCTGGCAGCTGACAGCTGAGTGTTCCCCCCTGCCTCCATCTCCCTCTGCCTCTGGAACAGCTCACGGAAAGAGTTTATGCTGTGGGAGAAGTGGGAAGCGATGTGGCGGCAGCTGTCCAGGGGAAGGAGCACGAAGGGTTACTGGCTGCACTGCGGAGCTGGCACCAGAAGATGGAGTGAGGGGTGGACTGCAGGCAGGGACAGCACTGGGAGTTTGGGATGGGGACAGGATGGATGTTTCATCGAACCCCAACCATTCCTCCACGGATCCCTCGCCCTCCTCCTCCTCAAACAGTTTAAAGAGTTCCTCTTTCCCCGTCGGAAAGAACTCTTTGGCCTCCACCACAGCCCCCACAGGTGATTTTTGGGAAGCAGGACTCTCTGCTGCCCCCAGAGCCCTGCCCAGTACTGCTTCCCAAGGGGCAACTGGGACAATCTTTGCACTTCCCCCCACAACCACTCTTGGCCCCCACCCGAAGCCTCATTGTGTCACCAAACAATAATTAAGGAGGAAATAAAAGGACAAAACACTGTGAGCCCTCAGCCAGAGTGCCCACTGAGCTTGGGCCCAGGGCCTGGCAGCAGCCCTGGAACCAGAGGGAGGGGCTAGAGCCCTAGCCCAGCACTCCCAAATACCTGACCAGATCAAGCACTGACAATAATAATAATCAGTGTGAGCCCTCAGCCGAGGTGCCCACTGAGCTTAGCTCCAGGGCCTGGCAGCAGCCCTGGAACCAGAGGGGATAGATCCCTATCCCACCCACCACACACAGAAAAAATCCCAGCTCCAATGCACTCTCCCTGTCTCTCTCCCAAAAGGCTAGCAACCGCTCTGTCTTACTCCACTGCCTGCTGAAACTGAAAGCCAGAACTGGGAGCACAGTCCCCTTTTATAACCAGAGGGCAGTCAGAACTGCCTAACAGGGTTTGCAGGGATGCGATTGGAGTGCCCATGGCTACAGAACACCCCCCTCTCCCCCCCCCGGTCTCTGGTCCCATGTAACTAATTGTAACCAATTTGGAGCTCCACACTTGGAAGGAAGACCTACCTATCAAGCTAAGTTGGGCTTTGATTGGGGTTTCCAAGGCAACAGAAGGAGTGCAGACAGAGTTCAGGAAGTCCCTGCCTGCATTACCAAGGGAATTGATTGAAGGTGCCTGACTGTCTGGCTTCACGAATAGTGGACGAACGCAACGAACCAGGCTTGCGACGACACCTTGTTCATTTACAATGGTGCCTCACGAACAGCTTGTTCACAAAAAGACGAACGGGCTGTTCATGGGTTTTTTTCATTCGTATTGCTGTTCGTGCCCATGTCTAGACACAATACAAAATGCAAAATATCATACTGCTTGTATGGATAGACATGTTTTTGTCCTTAGTGGCAAGGGAAGTGTCTTTTGAAACAACACCAAGTGTTGGCAAATCGAATCTGTTGCTTATGGTGGCAGATTAATTCTTCTAAACCTTATAATCAGTTTCTTAGGTGATTAGGATTAGGTTGGAAAATAAGCATTTTGTATGCTTCTAAGAGCCAGATATTTAGTACCAGTCATTGTTATATGAACACTAGATCATTCTGCAGTCACCAAGTGGAAAAAATTTCTTGCAGTTTAGCTTTCACAAGACCCAATTCTTCTCTAAATGAACAAAAGAATGAGAGGAAAATCTTCCCTCAATCATGTGCTCAGTCTGATCCTTTAAAAATACCAAACATTTCCATTGCAAATACTTCCTGATTTTTATAAATGAGTTTTGGAGATTGAAAATGGTAACTTGGAAATGGTAAATCAGTTCTTTCCTCTGTTCTTGAAGTGGCCAATTTTAAGATTTTTAAAAACTACGTTTAGTGCTTTGTTACTGTAATTCATTACCAGTGCAGTGCTAGCCTTGAGCATACTTGCTGGACAAAAAGATTATCACTACTTATCTATTTGTGCCAGTAGAATACAAAGATAGGATGACATAGTGCATTTAGTTGGTGTAGCAATCCTTGTGTCATCAAGTCTCAATTTTTGCTGGCCATTTTCCTCCTCCTTCATTTCAGTGCTGAAATCAGCCTCTTTCTGCCAGTCATATAGGGCCAAGAAGTTTCTGGTTATCTTCAAGACAAAAGGCTGAAAGCCTGCAGAAAAGGAGTAGGGTTGTCCAACTTCATCACGCTCCAGTCCAGACCCATAAGGCACTGGGGCTTTCAGACTGTTAATTGGGACCTCTAAAATATAGTTGCCAACATTCAAGCAGGCCTGGAGATCTTCCAGAATGATAACTGATCTCCAGACTATGGAGATCAGTTTCCTTGAAGAAAATGGCTGCTTTGGAGCACAGATTCTATGGCATTATACCCCACTGAGATCCCTCTGCTCCTCAAACCCTGCCCTCCCCCAGTTCCATCCTCAAATTTCCAGGATTTTCCCAACCTGCACTTGGCAACCCTACTCTAAAACAATCTAGAGTATGTGTAGTACAAAGGAACATGGCCAATCAAAGGGGTCCAAGACAGAATCAACGTTAATCAAATAATGAATAGCCCTAAAACTGATTTTGAAGAAATATAAAGGCCTAATATCCAAAGTTTACAATATTATATTAAATACATGTAACCAAAAGACTCTAAATTATCAAACTAAATGGTCAGATGATTGCAAAACTAATTTAACATCTGAACAATGGCGCAAAATATGGTCTTCAAATTTAAACAACTCTCCAGTAGTTGTTACCAAACTACAAACTTTTAAGATCATAAACAGGTGGTATTTGACCCCTAAAAAACTATCACAAATTTACTCCTCTTTATTCCCTCAGCGTTGGAAAGGCTGTGGGGAGGTTGGAACATTCTCTCACTGTTGGTGGGAATGCCAACATGTCGTTAATTTTTGGAAGAAAATCCTCACTTCGATTAAAGACATCACTAACTACACAATCCGTCTAAAGCCTGAATTAATCTTTTTGGATCAATGGGACAACCTACTCATTCCCAAAATAATAAAGGACCTTATTACAAGGCTACTAACAGCTGCAAAGAGCGTTATTGCAACTTATTGGAAAAGTAATAGTATTCCAACATTATCTGTCTGGCATAAGAAGATCTGGGATCATTTCATTACAGAAAAATTGAGTGACAAAATTTATCAAGCCAAGCACTTTCCCAAAAGCACTAATTTTCAGGAGAAATGGTCTCCATTCTTTGAATATCCGGAAAACAATATCTGGGCTGTATCAAAGTTTCACAAATCTGTTTTTGAACTGCTATAATGTAGTTCTTAGAATTTAAGCCTTTTCACTGTTACTTTACATTGTATATAGTATTGTTATTTGGTTATTGGTTGTGTTTTAGTTACCAATTGTTACTTGTTAATCTACGCTATCTTGTAATTTATTGTATGCTTTTTATTAATACAATTTTGTTTAATTAAAAAAAGGGGGGATCCAGGAAGCCCATTTGGCCTGAGCCTCAAACTCAAAAGGAGACCTCATATTTAGATACTTTTTTTAGCCATTTGACAAGTTTTGCAACTTATATCTATGTGAATCAGGTGTCCACATTTTTTATTATTTTATTATGGCTATGGGTGTCAAAAGCTGGAAGTGGCCTGGGCCTCTCTGGAACTTTGAGAGGGTCTGCAAAGGAATTCTGCTGCCTTAGCATTCCTGCTTTTAAAGAACGAGTGTCACGCTGGTTTTTTCTACAAAGAAGTTCCAGGTCATCTAGTTTGGAATTCTTGAATCTCCCATGCAAACTACAGTCCAATGCGGTAACCAAGACTGCCTCCAACCAGTCCTTTTCCCACCCAGAGACTTCCCTATGCTTTCCTTATTTGAAAGTTTGGCAGGACTCAGGAATTTCCTTTGGTCAATCATAAAGCATACCTATCTGCCCCACCTCCTGCTTTTTTTCTTTCTTTCTTTACTTAATTTATACCCCATCTTTCTCCCTACAGGGGACCCAAAGTGGCTTACACCTGCTTAGGTTGCTCGTCTTAGTCTCAAGCGGCAGCAGCAATACTGGTCCCTCAGCAACAGCTGTAGTTGCCTCCTGGCAGTGCTGCCTTGTCCAACCCTGTAGTGGCTGCAGGAGCCCCAAGGATAGACTGTGGCTCCTGCCTTTCTTCTCACCCTGAGGTGCTTCCAGTGGCTATGCACCACTATCCTGCTACCCAGAGTGCTGTAAAGGATAGTGTCATGATCTGGCTGTGCCAGGAAGGCCTAGCAAGGCCTCAGAAGCCTGTTAGCAGTGGGAGTAGGCCTGCCTACAATTCCCAGGAGCCCCTGAGCTGTTTTGGCACCCTTTTTGCCCAATCAGAACACAAGGGGCTGGTGCTATATAAGTCTGGGAGGGGAAAAAAGCCTGTGTTCTTCCTCCCAGGGAGCAGACCAGAGGAGGTTTCTGCTCGGGAGAGAGGCCCTCATCCAGGTAGGGTGAGAAGACAGGTCTGGCAGACGGACAGTGTGTTCAGTTGCGCTAGGGCCTTTTGTTTATTTTGCTTTCACCCATCTATTGTTGCTAAGGCACCCTGTTTGTTTGCTTGTTTGTTTGATATTAACTGACCTTGTAAATAAATCCTTTTGTTTGTTGTTACTCTGCTGGGTCCTCATGTCTGTTTACTGGCCAAGCTACAGAGGTCCGAAGGGTTGGGAGGGTACTCTGGGCCTTCCCAAGGGACCCTAAATCCCAGACTGGTGGCAGTGTAAGGTGGCTCACCTCACCTGAGGCATGACAGATAGGAACAGTAGCTATTGCACTCTTGCACTGCGTTGTTCAAACACACACAAACTAATTAAAAATCAGTTTCATTGACATGCCATTAAAGACACCAAGTAGTTCAAAAAGCAGTTCAAAATGCAGAGGAAGGGCATGGAAGAGGTGACAGGGCTGCTGCTGTTCAGTCTTAGCTTCCATTTCAAACAGAAGAAACAGATTATGCCGTAAATGTCACGTCAAGAAAAAACTTGGATTTTTTCAGGTGTAAAATCAGAGTTTTCAGAAGAAGATATGGGCTGTTCATGATTTGAACACAATTGGAGGATGAAGTTGTGTGGAAACAAGAGGAAAAAATCTCATGAATTGGGTGGCTGAAATGGGGAAAATCCATGTGGAATTATCCCTAATTTGCAATGAGAGTCCCTGTTGGTCATGTAACCCCAGGCAGACAAGCTTCCGGCACACTCCAGTGAAGGCGCCATTGTTGATGAATGCAGTCAGGAACTCCACTGTACTGCTGCCTCTGCTGGCTGAACATTTAAGATACATTCTTCCATGCTGGATGAGAGCCAGAATATATGGAGAAGAGTGTATAGAAACGTCATAAAGAATTTCCTGTAACTCCCTATATTAGACCAATTAGTATTGCCTTAATGAGCATCTTCTCTCCCAAAGGTGGTGAATGTGCAAATATAGTCCTCGGGAGGCTTGTTAATGGAAGAATGGAGAGCTCTGAGGCATTAGAAGAACACTGACGTGGCAGCACTCTGTAGCCTCATGGGGAAGTTTTTTCATTGATGAGCAGCAGCGTAAAAAACCTCATGAAATTTCCTCTCACAAGCTTGTCCTCCAACAATATCCTCTGGCTCATACTCCATTCTATTTTGGATGCATATGGAAATTCTTTTCTTTTTTGGGGACTAAAAAAATTTTATTTAAAAAGATGTGAAAATAGAACGTGCATAATAAAAGATTATACATACACTACATTGGAAATTGAGTTGAGACTTATTTACATTTACAAAATTTACTTTCGAAAATTCTTAATTTGAGTTGAGACCCAGGCTGAGAAAGCACAATCAGAACATTTTGTTTAAATGTGCTGTCTTCTCCCCTGCATCGAGCTCAGAGGAAACAAATTCTGCGTGTTTGTCACAGAATCTGGCTGGGCACAGCTCTGATTAGCTGGATCAGATGACGTAATAAAACCATCTCCTCTTCCCTAAAGCAGTTGCTCCAACCATTTAAAAACGTATTCTGCTTTTCTTAAAAATAAGCAGACAAATGTGCATGTCACATTTGAGGGGGGGGGAAGCATAGAAAAAGGAGCATGACGAATCAGCAGTCTGTTAATGGATCACTATGTGCTTAGAGTTTGTATTCTGAATGCAGAAAGAAAGAGGACTCGTGCTGGAGAGAAATTGCTTAGATTTGAGGGAGGGGGGAGCTATATCTTCCCAAACTTTGAATTTCTGTGGAGGTTAAGTTCAAATGCAGTGACTCCTTTTTAAAAGTTTTGAAGTTTTCTCTTGCATGGTAATGTGGATGTTTTTCATGTGGGAACTCTTTTAGACCAATGGAAGTAAATAAGTTAAAAGGAAGTAACAAAGTATGCAACTTTACCACCTCAGAAATAAATGTATGACTCAGCCTCCATAGGTTACAAAACTGGCAAAGTCATATCTCTGACTGAGCCAACTACATTGTTAGTAGAGTATGAAAACTTCTGATTAACTCAAAACATTCTTCATTTGAACATTCGTATAAGTGGCAGTAGAGGTCATGAGCCATTTCAAAATGCCCATTCCCTAGATGCTCATTAGAGTCCCAATCCCCATTTTGTGCTCTTTTGCCTGTCATTCCTTTCCTCTCCTGCCTGTTTGAAACTAAAAGCTAAGCGTTTCACAAGAAAAAATTTCCACAGCCTCCAGAAAGATCATTTAATACCAGGAATAGAGCAAACCGTAATTGGGATACTGCCCAGGCCAACTTAAAATAGCTCAGTGTGTAACCCTCAGTGTCCTGCATCCGCTCTGATGTCTGTAACAGATGGATGGAGCAGTCCTCCAATGAGTAGACTGGCCACTTACTCAATGCCATAAATGACCAGAGTGCTCTCTGTTGCTCTAATTGGCCAATAGCACACGGACAAATTGGCAGTGTTACCAACTTTGCCACCTATTACCTTTTCTCCTTTGCCTCTCCTTTCTTAATCACCTTATCATCCTCTACAAAAACATCTTGCATTGCATTTTAGATTTCAAGAACTTAGGGAATGCAGTAGTGCCATATAAAAGTACAACAATTCTGTTGCAAAGCCCTGACGTCAACTGTCCCTAACGTTTGGAAGAGAAGCTGTAACAGATGGATACAAGGAAATTGTAAAGACCATCTGTTTTAACCTCCATGGACACATATTAGATACGCACAGACACAAAAGGTAGTGGAAGAGGCTGGGCTTATTTCTTTGCCAACTTTAACCCTGGTTGCTGGACAAGTGTAGAAGCAGCTAGAAAGCAATGTCTTCATCATTGCTTTTAATGGGTAAGAAGTTTTAGAAACTTGCTTGAAGATCTTTGCAACCTGCTGGCTTCTCAAGTGGGTTTTTGAGCAGATGCCATCCGAAGCAGAAGTCGCATGTCATGTTCCTCTGAGAATCATGTTTATATACTAGTGATTCTCAGAAGTGTGTAACAGAAAACAATTTCAGAAGGACTATAGTATTTTAATAGACCTTTTCCCCAGGCAGCAGCCATCATCATTTATTTAATTATTTATATCTCACTTTTCTCCCCAATGCAGCTTACAATACATTCCCTTGTCGTCCATTTTATCCTCACAACAACCCTGTGAAGAAGGTTAGGCTGAGAGAAAGAGCAACTGTCGCTCATCGAGCTTCCATGGCAGAATAGGGATTCTCCCAGCTCCTAGTCTAACACTCTAAGCTGCAACACGCTGCCTCTGCTCTCTTGCACAACAAATCTTCATGCTGCTAACTTAAGTTATGGACTGAATACATTTTTCAAGCTGTCTCATTTGATTTCATGTACAGTATAAAAGAACCAAGGATGAGGAACTTTTGTACTAAGACAATTGCACTTGAACATTGGTTTCTGACAGTGCCAAAGCTATATGTATATAGAAAAGGAGTCTATTCACAGTCTGTTCACTAACAACTTTTACATTAATCATTAAGGTGGCTCCAGTTGTATGTCTGTTTTCATACATGTCACATTAAAGGCTGTCATACTGGTAAGGCTATGGCTGATCATCAGCTAGTTTCATATAAAGAGAAGTGTACGATTAGTGTGATAACAGAGATGTGCTCATTTATTTATTTTAATTAAATATTTTAGTTCATTTTCACTCAATCTTGGGATGCAAAGCAGCTTACAAAAGGAAGCGTACAAAATATAATAAAGAAGTACAACCCAACAGACTGCCAGTACAGACATGAAACAGGTGATGAACTGCAAGGTCATCCCAGGCTGGTGCTGAATCAACCAGCTTCTAGCAGGGCAATGGCTATGAGCCAGAAGGTGAGAGCCAAGGCCAAGTGCTTTTTGTCTCTTGCCCTAAGACTTGCATCTCTGGCAAAGCCCTGGCTCTAGAAGATGCTTGCAAAAAGGGGAGGGGCAGATGTTCAATGCAGGTCTCATTCAGCTGGCTCAGATGTTATCTATTTCCTCTCTCCCTCGTTTATAGAAGTATTTCTGAGCCATGGTCTTCTGTTATGTAAATTGAAGGCTCTCTTTTTAGGTCTTAGCTCTTTTTAGATAGTCCTGGAGATACAGACTGTCTTGGGCGTGTTTGTTGTTCTTAGTATATGGAAGGTAAGCCATGTATGGAAAGCCAAACATGATTATCCTCCCACTCCTTCTCCATAGCCATGGCAGAGCCCAGGATTCCAACTAGAAACCAGACTGGCATAGTAATTAGAGTGACAGACCAGGATCCGGGAGGCCTGGGTTTGAATCCCCACTCTGCTATGGAAGCTTGCTTAGTGACATTGGGCTGGTCATACACGCTCAACCTAGCTTACCTTACAGCATTGTTGTGAGGATAAAAGGGAGGAGAGGAGAACGGTGTGAGCCCCATTGGAGAGAAAGTTGAGGTATAAATAAAGTAATTACAATAAATAAAAAACCTAACTCTATAGCAGACCATAGCACTCTAACAACACTCACTTTTAGCCATTTAATCACAGCATTCAGGAGGCATGGGTTCAGAACATCTACAGTGTCACCAGGCAACTTGGATAAAGAGGTATACTGCTGGGTTGTCAACAGCATATCAGTGACAACCTACTCCAAAATCACAAATGATTTCTACTAAAGGCTTTACATAGAGATTGAACAACACAGGATAGAACTGAGCCTTGAGGAACCCCATATGGCATGCCCCACTCTAATGACAGCTGGTTTGCAACAGCAACCTCCTGCGTCCTGCCTATCAGGAACAATTTAACCAATCCAAAGCACCCCCCTTAAGCCTTACTTCTACTTATAATGTCTGAACAAGATAGCATGGACCACAGTATCAGAGGCTGCTGATAAATCCAGTATGAGCCAGAGAGAGGTGACTAAGGCCACCAGCACTGAGTTCCTCCTGTAGCTCAGCCTGAAACCACATTGCAAGGGGTGTAGGGCAGATGAATTATTTATTTCCATCACCTTGCTTAGGAAAGGCAAATTAGACACCAGATGATAACTGGCCATGTCATTGTTCTCTAGCTATGATTTTTTAAGTAGCTCAAGAAAAGTTGCCTTGAGTCAGTGATTGATTTATAAATAAATATTAGGGACTCATTAATGTGATCCTTACAAGCTTTCAGTAACCAGGATGGGCAAGAATCCAAACAAGTGGGGGCCTTCACAGGTCCCAGGATACTGTCAGCATCTATGGTAGTAACTAGATGTAACAGATCATCTATACCACTAAGGATTACTCAGCTATATTACAGCCAGCATCCAAATCAAAACATATTTGGGTGATTTTTCTCAGCAAATTTTTTAAAAAAAATTCATAACTGATCATCTGTCCCCAGGAATTTAAAAGCTCAGATACTGGAACCAGTAAGTGCCAAAATACTTTAACTTGAGCTGGGTGCAAACTAGAGATGGGCATGAACCGGAAAAAACCCGAACCATGTGGTTCATGGTTCGTCAAATTTCACGAACCATGAACTTTCATGAACCTGCCCCTGGTTCATGAACCGGTTTGTTTGGTTCATGAAAACAGCACATCCAGGTCAGAAAAGCATCACTTCCAGGTCAGCAGAAGGTCACTTCCGGGCTAGCAGAAGTTCACTTCCAGGTCAACAGAAGGTCTGTAAGAAGTCCATCCCTTGTTGCCTAGGAAACTGATTGATTGGCACCAGGCCAATGACGAACCAAAAAACGAACCAAATGAACCAGCCTAAAAGTTTGTGGCGGTTCATCAGAAATGGATCTGACGAACCATGGTTCGCGAACCATGAACCGGCCTGGTTTGTGCTTAATTTTGGTTTGTATTTCGGTTCGTGCCCATCTCTAGTGCAAACTAGCTGATGCAAAAGTTGCAAAGAAATAGGATTTCTTTGCAACTGCTTCAGAGGTCTTCCAGTGACCTGTGATTCAGTTCGTTTTCCTCGAACACAGTCGAAAAAGGCATTTTTCCCTACCTTGATTAGTCTGATCTGGCCATATTAATCCATGTTACGGTTACCTTGAAGCTCTAATATTTTAATGCACTCTCTATTCCCTTGAAGACAACCGGGAAATTAAAGTTGGTACAGAATTTCACAGCCTGGCTATTATTGGACATGAAGCATAAAATGCAGAGAACGATGCATATGAACAACTTCTTATGTGAAGTCAGTTACCATTTGAAGCAGCTTCCATGTGGTATCTGTTGTCTAGTTTATAATCCTGTGGAACCCTCTCTATGTGTACATGTGTTTCCTCCTGGAATTTCATAAGGCTCACATATGGATATCTGACCCTGTGAATGTTGGGTCTCCAGATATTTGTTTTACCATACTTTAACCTACATACATTTGACATGCAAGATTCCCTGAACTAGTCTGGCTAAGTGGAAAACATGATCCTGCATCCTACATGTACACTGGTGCTTCCATTTGAAGTGTAGATGTCACATTCCTCTGTGTATAAAATTTTAAACACCCATCCACAGAGCCCAATCAGAGTTCCCAGGCCATGGATATACAGCTTACACACTTTACAAGTTTGAGGGCAGTATTGATGCCATACTGGTTCATAAAGGGCAAGCATGTTTGCATTGTAAAGTGTGATTCCTCTGGGATAGTTTTAGTCAACGCAGCTGCTTAATCAATCAGGAAGTCTGTACTAAAAGACTCTCTCACGACATTCTCTACACAGAATTTAGTCATCTGTACTCTGTTAGGACCCAGTTAACGCCCATAACTACAAGTGAAATTCTTTTTTCCCCTTCTCTTTTCCTTTGCAGAAGCATTTTGAGAGGGGAAGCCCACCACTTTGTAGTTCTCAGTTTGCCAGGAAATGTGTATGAGCCCAAGGGCTGGAGAAGTAATCAGGGAAATCCCATGAGAAAATCAGACAGCTATTATATCCCAAGGATGTCTGTGTGAGAGAAACCAATAAGCACAGTCAACATATGTCAGAAGTACTTAAAGTCTGTTTTGACCTGCAATAAACGTAACACAGAGAAAATTTAGTTTAATTACTACTGTTGCCACCACTGGAGAAGGAAAACTCACAGTTTGGTTTAGTCCATAATGACCTACATAGCTAAAGCTGTGTTTAGTGACTTCCCAGCTGAGGTCAGCACAGATAAGACTACCTTCTGCCTTACCCTGTGGCACTAAAGCCATGCTGAAGAACAAACAGCTGCTTAGCAAATGAGCCCAGCTTGTCATCATCTGATGTAATTTTGCTTTTCAGTAATTACCTGTATGGCGTAATGTAACTGTAGGTAGTATGCTGGGTTGATACCAAAGATCATTTATTCATGGCATTCTATGACCTAGCATGCTCTCTTTTAAAAGGCAATCTACTAAAGAAAGTCAACATAAGGAATACCCCCAGAAACAGATAACTGTGCCTGTGTACCATATTTTTGTTTGTGAGTGTATGTGTGTGTGTGTACTGTAATTTCTGAGTAATTCTGGTGGAGTTCTCTTTATCTTGTGCTTGTTGTATGTACTTCTGTGGGCTTCAATAGTTGTCTGATTATTTACACTGGAATTGTATTTTTTCTCCTGTGGATCCATAGGTGATTACAACATTTACTGTTAAGTGTGTGTGTGTGTATTTGTAGCTCTGCCTGGCAACCAACTAATCCTGAAACAGGTTCCTGACAATGCTGAACAGGCCTTTTTTTGTCAGCAACAGGAAGTGATGTATTTGCCTTCCTCACAGAAGGGAAACTCCTAGTGGTTTCCATGGAGATATAGGCAACTGTGTAATTACAGACTTATATAATCTTAAAGACACACGCAGTGTGTGTGTTTCACTCAAATGGGGAAGTAATAAAGAGCACCCTTTCAGAACACCCTGACTGAAAAGCGGGTTGAGTAAAGAGCTGGCTGGGTGTCTGTGCTGTGAATTTAGGTGAAATAGAGAGTTTTAATGCAGTAAGCATTGCAAACTATTATGTGTTTATACACACATATGTGCATATATAGATGTCTAGATGTATACAGTTTCTAGTTGAGATATTAGGAAATATCTAGTGCCAGGAAAAATAACTTTGCTTAAAATAACCTTGGCTTTTCCCTCTGTAATAAATCACTGAACGCAAATAACTAAAAAGCCTTCAAAAGTAACTGCATGGCCTTGTGCCTCCAAGCACAAGCTGCAACCAGCTGGGATGGGTTTGTTCCGGAACATGAATCATGCCCAAGTAGCTCTTTTGTGCCCCTTTGTCAGGTGCCCGCTGCTTAGATTGTAAAATCAACTGGCTGCCAGGTAATGCTTTCTATTGTTTTGTCAAACACATAAAACAAGCTCCTGCAGCTCACAGAGGAAGAGCATTCTATTGGAAATTCAATTAAATAGGAGAAATCTTTTTTTTTTTAAGTCAGACATGTCTGGGGCTTCCAAGGTTGTATTTTTCCATGGACAGCTTTGGTTTGAAGGTGGAATCTCATTGCACAGCCCACATCACAAGTAGAAAAAAAATCTCTTTTATTCTGAAATAGCTGTTACACAAGAAGCACCAAGGGAGGGGTGAAGAGACAGCATGCTTTCATGGAAGAATAAAGCTCTTTGCAGACTTATGTTTTTCTTCATTACATGTTTACCTTCCCCTTCCTTCAACAAGCTTGGAATGGTATATGTGGTTTTTGTCCACTATCTGTGCTTTCACCTTCACAATAATCTTGTGAGGTAAGTTATACTGAGTGATAATGACTAACGAAAGATCACTCTGTGAGCCGCCTGGGGTTCTGAGCCCTAGAACTATTCAGTCTAAATCCCTCAAAAAAAAAGAAAAGAAAAAGCCTGTGTTAGGAACATGACCATGATGGGAGTTTGGAAGAGGATATAGAGACGTTAACTTGTGAATGTTGTATTCAGCTGTCAATATAGACAGTGAACATTAGGGATCTTCATTTTTCTTTGTGCTTCTTGTATCTCAAATTATCATCTTTTAAAATTCTACTTAGTGAAGAGCATCTGGAAACTTCCACATGCAAATTTTCCTAATTAAGGACACAGTCTCCAATAAAACTGAATTTATACAGAGAACTGTTAACAGAGTATTGCAATGAGATGTCTAGGGGGGATAACTGACCAGCCTCTACAAACATAACATCATTTTTAACCAGTGGTCAAACATCACCCTGGACTTCAAGCTTTGGTTTAATGATTAGCAAGCTGTTAGCTTCAGATGAAGTCACTGAGACTGAAGCGCCTCTTTTCTGCACCTGTGCAAACCTGTCTCAGATAGCATAGGGGACAGAGAAAAGCAGAATTTAAGCCGTTGGACCTTGGAGGCATAAATCTAAAACGATTGTCTGTGTTTCTTTTTTGGCACAGCTAACTGCATTAATTACTCCCCCAAAGGAAGGGAAAGGTAGATCTTATGACCTACAGATTGTGTCTGAGGCCAGGGTTGAAGAGCATGTAAAAGAGCTCAATCCAGCAAATAGGACGTTGACCTTGGAATTAAAATTGAGTGAGTTCATATTCCAAATTAGCTACAGCCTCACTGTTTGGCTTCAGGGAAGGTACAATTGGCCAGCCTCAGTTGTTCATTTACAAAATGGGAATAATTGGTAAATGTATGAAACATCCCACAAGCAAGAGTATCAATACACAGGGTGAAGGCCACCCCAGTATAATGGGCTACAAGTCTATGCATTTAGACATGCATAATTCCTATGGAATTGTGATTTAACTGAATCCATCCACTGGGATTGTGTCGATCCCTCTGCAGCAGCCCCTTAAGAAAGTGGAATGGATTATCGCAATCACCGACTCCAGGCAATGGACTGCCTCTCATTGGAATCTCGTCTATGAAACCAGACAACAATGCTAACACCTCACTACAATTCTACAAGGATGAGGATGCAAACAGAGTGGTCAGCCAGACTCTCTTCCATCCCAAGAAGCCCCTCCTGCTCTTTTTTGCTGTTCTCTCCCTTTGCCACCACACACATACATCTCACCCTCCCAAAACACAGGAAGAGAGCCAGGATGCACAGCTGCCGATAGTTTTGCCACTGTGTTCCTATGGCTCAACACAGATGCTGTTCCCCCCGCTCCTTTCCTGATTTAGAATCTACGCTCTCAGTCTGGGAGAAAGCAAGAGGCCCACACGCAGCCTCCGTTACACAGTTCTAGGTACTCAGCAGGGCTGACGTGATATCCTAACAGATGTCCTTGGATGCTTTCTTACAATGAGCTGCATAAGATCCATGTCCTAATTCAGACCCACCGCTGCTGTGCTCTCCCAGCCACTTAACAGAGGAATTTGCAATATTTGATCTGATGATACTGGTGGTGCTTATGGGGCAAAGACTACTTAGATGCAGGCTAGGTCCCCTCTTCCCTTTCCAACAAATGATCAGAACAGGAAAGAGCTGACAGTGCTGTTAATCATCCTTTGGGGAATTCAGAGATGGGTGTGAACTTTCTTCCCCATCACAGAAGCCGTTTGATCAACACTTGCAAGGAGACCTTGATTGGAAACATATTTGTAATCCCCACTGGATGGGGGGACAGGTCTTTTATCTGGGGGCTGCATTGGTATCTGGACTCTTTACAGACACCCCTTTCCTCCACAAAGCAAGCATTTCTTCCTGCGTGCCAGCAGGCAAGCTTTCTGGACTCGCAGCTGCCATTTTTCAGCATCAAAAGAAAACTCTTTAAAGAATACATTATTCATAGAAATGTCATAATTTATTCAATTTGTATAAAAAGGCATAATTATAACAAAAACCAGATCTTCCATCATAAGAAGAAATATATTATTTCATATCATAAATAAATCAGCAAACATACAACCCTTAGCAACCAAAACCACAAACACTCCTTTGTGCTTTCAATGTCAGTGCTTAGGAAACAGTTTTAAGGTATATTTACAGGATTACAGTACCCAAAAATACTGAGGTATTTGGTATTTCTTTTTTAAAAAATGAAACTTGAGACTTATAAAGGCAAAACATGCACGCACGCACACACGCGCACGCACACAATGCAATTATACCATAAAATAAATAAATACCAGGACTTCCTCATACAAGGGGACAATGTCACTGTAGCCTAGCACACCCAGGAACAAGAATACTGTAGGGTTTGCCAACAAAGCACAGACTGACGGACGGAGAGAGACAGAAAATGTTAAGAGTACATGTTCAGGAGTAGAAAGCAATGTCCACTGTGCTTTGTCTCCTTTGTAGGCATCCAAATGTTGGTCACACATACATCTCAGCAAAATCTAGCAGAAAAGACCTTGTTTTCTGGAGTCAGATATGCTGTGCTGATGACTCTATATTGCTTTGCAGCCGCAAGGAAAAAGAACCCATGCGAGTGAATGTAACTGTTCCCAAGGTTATTGCACTTCTGAGATAACAGCAAGAGTATCAAGTCTTTGTGTTGAGAGTCAGTTTGTTCCTGCCTTTTCAGCAGCTCGGAGAAGTGGTGATAGGGCTCTGAAGGTAGCTTAGTGCACTGGCAGAAGGGTGTACAGGGATGGAGACTGGAAAGTTAAAGACAGTTGTTGTGGGTGCCCCCCTGTCCAATGCAGACATGGCAGGGCTTCCAGCCTCTGCTGAGCAATTTGGAGCAAGGACTTGGGACTCAAACTGCAGCAACTGTCCCATGAAGCTGAAGTTGGGGGAGATGATGCTCCTTCTCTGCTTCACAAACTCAAAGGCTTCATCCAGTTTGACTCGGTTGGTCCTCATAAGGTAAGCAAGGCAGATGGTTGCTGAGCGGGAGATGCCCGCTTGACAGTGCACAAACACTCGCCCACCATCATTTTTAACAGAGTCTGCAAATGAGTAAAACACCAACATTAGCAAACAGGTAACACTCCTGCGAGCTTTTCATTCTGAACTTCAAGGTTATCCTTCCTATGAATCTACAGCTTGAGGCACGAAAGAGAGCTGTAAACCAGTGGCTATGTATGCTCGGTATTGATCTGAGATTATAATTTCTTCCAAGTGGCCACTAATTCTTGTTTGAAAAATTGCATTTGAAAATGCAGTCAACAGAAGACTGGCTAAAATTACTAGCTGATGTGGCTATTTGAGTTACAGAAATCCATGGACATTTTTAGCGTTTGACAACACTATCTTCCAATGTAGCTCAAACTCCAACACAGCTATGGATTTATTTCAGGCTATGCTATTTTAATCTCTGAAGATATAATACGCTCCCTGCATCTCAAATTTAAAAGGGTCTAGAGGCTTCAGTTAAGATGCTGACACCCAGGGATAATTTAAGCTCATTACTGTGACGTGGAGACTGCGGCGAGAAAATGCATTTACCTATGAAGTCAATAGCTTCATTAAACCAGCAACTGATGTCAGCTTTGTGGTTATCCTCTACAGGGATGCTTTTGTACTGGTAGTGCCCCTCAAAATGGTTTGGGCAGTTGGCAGAGACGTTGATCAAGGCTGTGATCCCCAAAGCATCCAGCATGTCTTTCCTTGAAGCATGGTAGGCACTGCCCAAGTATAGGAAAGGCAGGATTTCCACTGGACCACCCTAAAAGAGAGAAGAACACAATCTTTTAATCCTCCTTCAAAAAGAGCTTCCCTCCCTGCTGTCTAGATCTAATGGCTTTCTGTTACATCCAACATTTGTTTTGTCTTAAACATCACACCTTTCCAAACTGGATATGGCTGTGAGCGCCCTCATTTTGAAGAGACCATTTCAGAGCTAACGGATGAAAAAGGAATATGTATTTTTAGGCTCACTGATGCTTTGCAACTGACCTGATCATACAGAGGAGTCCCGCAGGAACTGCAGTTTGAATCAGCGCTGCCAGGCATGTTGGTGCTGAGAGGCAGAGTCAGGCCCTTCGGAGCAGAGGGTTTTGTGCACAACTCTGGGCAAGCAGAGAATAAGGCTTCATATCCTCCTGTAAGAAGATTTTGAAAAAAAGATGTGCTATTAGCTATTTTCAGAAGTACATTTGGGGCATGCTTATAGAAAACGCTAAACGGACCCAATTCGCTTTGCTCCGTTTGTCTTGAGGAGGTTTAACCAGGAGCAGAAACCAGGAGTCTTCCAGCTCCAGCTTCTCTCTCCTTTTAAAAGAAAGAAGCCGGAGGGGGAGGCACTCGGGAAGCTCTTTCTCGTTCTTTCATGCGGTTCCGCGCGGGCCTTTGTTGTCGGGCGCCAGCGCGGTGTCCGCAGGGTCTGATTCCGGGCGAAGAAAGGGCCGGGGAAGGCGCGCTCGCTCGCTCCTCGGAGCTCGAGAGACTCACCCTTGAGGAAGCAGATGCGGGCGTCGCGGGCTTCCCGGCGCAGGGTGTTGAGGGCCAGCATGAGGGTGCTGTCTCTCTTGGGCGCCTCCAGGTCGGCGCTGCGCTCGTCCAGCAGCACCACGGCGTGGTAGAGCCCCTTGTGCAGGCGGGCGCGCACCTCCTCGTTGGGCACGATGTGCTCCAGCCCAATGGCCCCCTTGGCCCTCCGCCGGACGATCGTGCTCAAGCGGACGTTGTGGGAGCCGCCGACGTGCGAGGAGTTGAAGGAGAAGAAGGAGCGGCAGTCCAGGAGCAGGCATTGGAAGGCTCTGTCCTTCAGCAACCCCTGCAGCGTCTCACAATCCAGGGCACACACGTCCATGTTGACCATCGCTCGGCACTGGGCAGACAGCGCGAAGGCGAGCGGCTGGGACAACCGGAGCCGCCTTTTGTCTTGGCTCTGGGAGGCGGTTTTCTGCCCCGGGCGCCTCTTTGTTCTTGCTTGGGGAGGTTGGGGGGGTCTTGGCGCTTTTCAAACCCAAAGCGGCGCGGCTTGCAAACCAAAGCTCTTTTCCCTGGCTCTTTCCCCCCCGTATCCCAAAGGTGGCTGGATCTGGCCGAGGTTAACAGAGGAGCTGCCGCTTGCTTGGCTTTTGCGCTTCTCGTTTGTTGGCGGCCTCTCGATTCCTCTTGTGTGGCTGGTGCAGTTTGCTTGCCGGCTGGACGGAGCGCCGTGCCTTATATAGTGTAGCCGGAGATTGCCGCCTCGATTTTTTTTTTTTGTGAATGGAGCTGGCTCACGTGACTGCTTTTCATGGAAGACGTCATTTGGCGGAGAGCCGTACCGGCGACACTCCCCAGGCCGCGAGCGCTCACGTCATCCAGCAAAGTCGATTTGAACGCGCGCACACAAAGCCTTCCTGCAGGAAATCGACTGATGCAACGCTGCGTTCTTCTCCTCCTCTAGCTCTCCTGCCAACATGAGCCTGGCTTTCAGGGGGTGGTTAAAGGGCACACGATGTAAAACCAAAAAACAGGAATGCTCTCTCACACACAACCCCGATTCACTTTTATAATTTACTAATGCGAATGAGGTTTGGTAAGTTTGATATTTATATATATCACTTCTAGCTCACTTCTAGACTCATTATTGCCCTCTGTTGGTTGGAATTAAATGACCATCATGGTCACAGACCGTATAAAACAGAGATTCTCGATGAGCCAAATATCCAGTATTATACTTGATTTATGTGGAAGGCGAAAATGAACATTTCTTAGTACTGTTGTTTGCAAAATAAATATTGCATTCAGGTAGCAACTGTCTAATTTTTAACTGGGAGTAGATGTAGTTTACACACTGCTTTCCCATCATGGTATGTAAGATCAATTGAGAGCATTCTGAGCCAGGCACCAAGTGTAAACAGCAAGGCAGAAGGGGCTGGGCGAGGAGAAAGAAGTATTCTGTGGTTGTCCCCAAACTGGAATTCTTCTCCGAGATGTCCAACAGAACCAAACTATTTACTGACAGACTTTCTTCTATGGGCTTGGCTGATAATGGTTGCAGTTAAGCAAAGGGGTGTAGTTTTAATCAATTTGATATAACTGGACACACCATCTGTTCTTGCTTGTTTCTTATGTTCTCACTCTAAGTCTCTGGAATGGGACAGGATAGAAATTGGAATAAATAAATGTGCTGTGAATGCTACTTGTGTTCACTGGTTGATAATCTGCTACACTGTACACACCATTCTTATCAAATCTTTCAGCAATATACACAAAGTTTATTTATTTAGAAAATTTCTATGCTTCCTCTCTAGGCAGCCTGCCCAAGGTGGCTTACAAAATAAAACATAATAAAAAACAAAAGTTCACTTTTGTTTATTGATCCACTATTAATAAATTAGTCAACAGTTTTAATCTACATCTATGCAATCAAGCAGTAAGAATTTTTTCAGTGAGCATTTTTAATAACTTATTAACTGTATAACAACATACAAATACATAAACAATATAAAGGCTACATAGTATAAGAATTTACTATATTGCAATATTAGAGTTAGCAAAGTAACCTTAGCAAGCCATAAGTGAGATAATACAATGACAATGACATAATTTACTTGAATAACAACAAAATTATAAGACATAAGATTAACATTGTTTTGTTTAACTATGAAATATCAATAAACATGGTGGTAAAATACAAGTTTTCCTTACTATTCATAAGTTTAAAGACACACATAATAAATGTTTAGGAGGGTGTAAGTCATTAATTGTTAAGTATTCAAAAAACGGGTACCATTTAAATATAAACTCAGTCTCCTTCGAATAGTGCATTGTTTGGTAAATATCATAATTTTTTTCTTGAATATAATAATCCCAAATTTTAGTAGGAATTTTAGATGTCTTCCAGTTGGCTGCCATGAGAGACTTACCTGCCATCAATAAACTGCTAATTAGATCGTTTCTAATGAAGGGAATGTCAGAGGAATCCCATTGGTCCAAAAATCAATTTAGGGTTAAAAGGTATTAAATAGCCTGTAATTTCTTTTATTTTACTTAGGTTTCTTGTCCAAAAATTCTTCACATAGAGACATTCCCACCAATGATTGTGCAAAAGAGCCAACATTGCCGCATCCCTTCCAGCAAAGTAGTGAGTTAGATGAAGAAATTAATGAGAGCTTTTCCGGAGTCATATGACATCTATGGAGGATTTTGTACGATTAAATTTTAGTTGTAATGGTGCAGGAGTTCAATAAGTTTGAAGCCCAAATTTTCTTCCATTGATCTTCAGTGAGCATTTTTCATTTAAACCAATGGCAAATAATAATTTTAGAAGTCCAGCTTAGCAGGATTTATCCTATAAACTGTTTTTGGAGATCTTTTGCTGACTGAAGACAATTAACAGCAAACACCTTGGCATGGTGTTTGAACTGATAAACACTGTTGCAGGTTCAACAAGACTGTCCCATGTAGGGGAACATCTGGAGAAAGACGGTGACGATCACTCCCCAGCTAATATGTCTTAGAGATGAAAAGACTCGTGCTTCATAATGTATTAAGAGTTTTTTCTCAACCCCTTCTGTGCTGACAAATATAAAGGTAGAATAATTATTCTCACAGTAATCATCTCACTTTGAGGATCAAGGGCCCAAATCAGAGGAAATTGTACTTAAGCCCCATTGCAGTCAGTGGGTCAGGTCTGCTGTGAGTCATATAACTCCTATTTAATTACAATGGAATTTAAGCACAATTAACTTTCTCTGGATTGGGTACATGAATTTGTGGGGGGGGATGTCAGTATCCCATAGTGAGGCAATGTTCCTTTTTTCTTTCATCGGCAGGAAGAGCCTCAGAATACAAACTCTTGGGGAAAATGGAATATCACAAATTCTTCCTTCCAGTTAGACAGTTATAATGGCATTGCTTATATAATACGTAGAAATCACTGTGGAATTCATTTGTTTCTGAAAGATCTATCGAACAGACTTGTAACTCCTGTGAGCTACTTGTGCTTCATGTGGTCTAATGTCAGCCCTAGAATTGATTATGTTCTATTTCAACATTTCTTCAACTTTGTATGGATGCTAATGCTATGTCTTTGTAAAATTGTTTATTTACCCTATGGCATTGTTTATGGAAATATACTTGAAATTGACTGTACTAATCTTACACTGTCTAATCCTCCTTGAGTCTCAGTAAGAAAGGTGGACTATAAATGATATAAATAAAATAAATGAATAAATAAATAAATAAAATTACATGCTGAACATGAATACCTAAACTTAGCAATGGAAAGTAAGTAGAAAACCTACAAATATGTGTAGTAGACTGTAAGGAAATGTCAATTTGTCTTTGAAATGTGTTCCTTCTATTGTTCCTTCTATTGTTTTTTTAAAGAGGAAAACAAATTCTCTCCTGGCAGAATGCCTTGCACAATTAATACAATATTGTTCTAGGATCAGGACCCGCAGGTGGGTAGTACTATCATGGAAATAGCTCCCATATTTCTTTGTCTTCAGTCATGACAATGAAAATATATATAACTGAATCAGGACACACTATTATTAGTTTATTGCTAGTGACTCTAGACTTCAGGGTTGCCAAACTATTGTAGAGCCTGGAGTTCTTCTGGAATTACAAATGATTTCCAGACTGCAAAGTTCAGTTCACCTGGTGGAAATACTAGCTTTGGAGGGCAGACTCCATAGCATTACATCCCTCCATGGCATTACATCCCTTCCCAAACCACACCCCTAGGCTCCACCCCCAAATCTCCAGGAATGTTCCAGCCTGGAGTTGGCAACCCTAGGCATCCTTGAGTTCTGGTCCAGGTAGCTGTTTAGTTATATTAAAATGTACAAGATGTTAATATCTTTTAATTTTCCTTAAAAGTATGTGTGAGGAGAGAAGGATTTGGAGATCACCCACCCGAACACCATTTCCTCCTATTTGCTGCTAGCCTTTTTTAAAGAAAAGAAGAGCCCATCTACATGT
Organism: Eublepharis macularius; assembly: GCF_028583425.1. Lineage (NCBI taxonomy): Eukaryota > Metazoa > Chordata > Lepidosauria > Squamata > Eublepharidae > Eublepharis > Eublepharis macularius. The sequence continues at coordinate 61,725,766 of NC_072793.1, forward strand.
GACAGGGTTTCTGTTTTTTAAAAAATAAAGACACACCCATTTAGACATGAACTTAAAGGCCTAAATGGTCACGCCTTTAAAAAAAAAACAGAAACTTGTAGCATAGGAGAAGGGGAGGGGAATCCCACCTCCACACCCAAGCCTCGCTTCACTACACTCCTCCATTTCTTTTGGAGAGAAAAACACTGACTGCGCTGGAGCACTGTGAGATGAGGCATTGCAGGGGCAGCTAATGTATATATTTTTAAATACACTTTACTCCCTACTTTCTTCCTACATATATGGGCAGACAGTTCTGTAGAAATTAACAAGGATCTCCATAGGGGAAAAACACACCAGTGTCACAGAATGGGTGGAGTTGGGAGTTGGGAAACCTGCCCCCAAAGTGGGTCTATTATGGTAGCGTTTATATGCTACCAAGAATAGTCTCACGTTGTTTCTGAAAATTTCTGTGTCTTCCATGGAAAACTATAGTCGGCTAAGGGCGCTAGGGAAGGCCCTTTGAAACATTTCTATCGTTGTTTAAATGCACTGTCATTTGAAAATAGTGACTCTAAAAACAATTTGACAGGAAAATGTAGAGGTGTAGACAGAGCACCTTTCACAAAAGGAGGTGGGCAGGGCAGCCAGGAAATTCCAGGTACCCTAGGGCAAAACAACCATACCACACACAGTCCTAAGCAGGTTTACTTGGAATTACCTTTTCGTTTGATCTGCTTTATTTCCTAGCAGGCGTAAAGGATTATAGCCTTTTCTCTGGAAAATGTGTAATCCAAGAATCCTCAAGATTCTCCAGATCTTGCTTTGTAGTGTTTTCTTTTGCTTATCCCTCAATATTTTTTTCTTAGCATATTTAGGTGTATAACCTATTCATCAGGTATCACTTAGGACTCTTCAGTTGCTGTGCTGTAATTGTTCTTGCATGAGACAGAATGAATACGTTAATTCATCCATTTGGTTTTAAAAGATGACGGTATACAGCAATTTGCAAAAGCAAATATAAAAATGATGCTTTTAGACTTTTCAGTGGGTTTTGGAAAGGATGGTTTCTTAATCTTTGAGATAAGGAGAAATGTAGTTTTGAGCCATTTTTGTCACAGTCTTGCTTAAATACTGGAGTTAATAATTCCTCCACTTGAGTATACCCCTGCCAGTTTATTCATGATTTAGACTCCATGGAGGGTTTTCAAATGAGAAACTATCTATCTCCACTGTTCAGGAATCAGATCTGTGGAATGCCTGTTCACATTAATTAGTATTTCCCAGCCGCGAATGGGGAGTAACAATAGCTCTGGATTTTTGACAGAGCCCTATGAGTAACCAAAGTGGTTTGAATTCCCCTTTGTGCTCAGTTCACAGAGCAACTTATCCTAAACAACTAGTGTGTGTCTTCACTCAGAGTTTTGGGAGATGACTGCTTCCAATTTTGTTACGTTACTGCAAACTTCTAATCCATGAATCTCAAGCCTGTTTGTCTCGGTTCTACTTTGTGGCTATTTCCTTTGTCTGCCCATCAAACAAGCAGCAAGTTAGGAACATTTTGCTGTAGCTACTTTCCAAACTTTATCTTGGGGAACGGCTGCAGTAGATTATCTGCTTTATATACAGAAGGGCCTCAGGGTCAATCATTGGAATCTCCCGTTAAGAGGCTGAGGTGACAGGTGATATGAAAATCCTCCATTTTTCACTGCCAGCCAGAACAGACAATATTTACCTTGATAGACCAGTATTCAGATTCTGTATGTGGCAGCTTCATGTATGTGTTCATTTTATTAAAAATGCAGAACTTCCAGAATCTTCTCTTAAATTGATACTTTTTACTTTCATGTTTTAAGTCTTGCAGTACATCTTGGTCACAAATATATGTATTGAATTGTAACTATGCTTTTTGGTCTCAATACAGGGCTGAAAATTGTATGGAGTTATGATAAGGCTCCCATTGTTTCTACTTAAAGAAAACCAAATCTATGTTCAATCTGGCGGCATGTAACTGACTGTATAAATGTCTGCATTCAGTAGCTGTAGAGCCAACATTTTAGACTCAAGAACAATCCAGATTTTGTTGTCTTGAAAATAAACACTGGCAAGCTTAGTCTTTTTCATTTCTATTTGTTTATTGCTGTTATTGTTATTAGAATAACTATGATTTAGTGACAGACTGTGAACTAAAGGATCGTATGTTCTGGGAATAAATTCAACTCTCATCCCACCAATATGGTTATAAAAGCAGCACAAATAACTGGAACAAAGGCTCTTACAAGCAGATTGCTTCCCCAAACAGGGCACTAAGCCTAGGGAAAGGAAAACAAAATGACCAGCATGTGACAGGTCCATCAGTAAGTTTCAGTGGGCCATTAACATTTATATGTCTTAAAAGACTAAACAGGTGGCCAGTGCTTTTATCATGTGAGTTTAGGAGCTTTATGAAGTCCTCAGTCACAGGAGCAGCAATACATTCACAATAGTGTGTCCTCCTGCTACAAAGATACGTTTTAATTCTCACATAATTGAAGACTCAAAATAAATGTGCATTATTAATAAAATAAATTTGTATTACTAACAAAATAAATTTGCATTACTCTTCCCAGCTTTATATTTTACTGTAAGTTCTCAGGCTTTTAGTCCAGTATAGGGTGGAGTTACATCAAGGATTGTGATTAACAATCCTTGAAATAACTCTACTCATTGTAAAGTACGTGACACAATCTGACTTTCCTGGGTCTTTCAAATGGCATTTAATCAAGAAGGCTGTTATAGGCTTGGATATGTACAATTCTTCAGTATTAATTGTTAGAAAAAGGGACTGACGATATCTCTGGCTCAAATCTTCAAGACAAGAACCATAGAGTTAGACAGATAGGCTAGTATCAGTCTCCTTCCTGCCTACTCTAGTATCACTCACTTTCACTGATTGGTAGAATGTAGTCCAAGGGAATTTCCTTCTTTCCTTCTTCTTCCTCTCTTTCTTCCCTATATGCATCAGCAGGGCTTTTTTTCAGCAGGAACGCGGTGGAACGGAGTTCTGGAACTTCTTGAAAATGGTCACATGGCCGGTGGCCCCACCCCCTGATCTCCAGACAGAGGGGAGTTTAGATTGCCTTCCATGCTGCCGAGCAGCACAGAGGGCAATCTAAACTTTCCTCTGTCTGGAGATCAGGGGGCGGGGCCACCAGCCATGTGACCATTTTCTCTGAGGGCAACCCACTGAGTTCCACCACCTCTTTTCCCAGAAAAAAAGCCCTGTGCATCAGGAGAAGCAGCATGGTATCTCCTACTGGGACAAATGAAGCAGATAGCCTGTTATCAATCTGAAGCCATCCTAGTTAGCTAGATTAGTCAGTCACTTTTTCTCTCCACTATACTTAAGTTAATGTACTTCAATTGAAGGATTGGAGAGGGGGTTAAAATTTGTCAGAGTGTATCACTGTGGAGTACAAATGATAGCAGTACTGTTAACCTAACTGAATGCTCCCCAGGGAAGACTATTAACAGGGAGATGGCTATGCCAAAACCCTTCTGCTTGACAAAGAGGGGAGTGGGGAGACAGGGAGATACAGGGATTTTCAATCATACTACTACAGCCCGGAAAATGCATATTTCTCTTCACCATCCTATTGATGCCATTTCATATTTTTGACTCTGTAAGGAGATAAAATAATCCCTTTCAGTTGTTAGTTCAGGGATTTCATGGGAGAATGATAATTCAAACAGCTGTGTGGAGTTCAGGCTAAAGGTCAAATCTGATGTGATAGGGAAGGGGATCCACAGATTCCAACGCTCCCCCAGTGACATAAAATGGGATCCCTACATTTCCTCCAGGAGGATTGATCTCTGTAGTCTGGAGATCAGCTGTAATTCCAGGAGAACTCCAGGTCCCACCTGGAGGTTGGTAACCCTAGAATGGACCTAAATGCTGCCATGTATCCTAAGCTGTAGTAACTTCCTATCGCCTTAAGGAATCTTCTTTCATCTTAAGTGGCTCTTCTGTTGGAGGAAGAGTTCAAATATTGCATGGAGGAGTGGTGAGATGCATACTTCTGCCCCTCTCCTGCCTTAACTTACTGTGCTTTGTTTGAAGCATTTACCCCCAGCATAGCTCACTTATGATTCTGCAGCTGGGTGTGGAAGAAAAATGCTTAAAACAATGGGCACAATGAGGTAAATTGGGAGGGAAAGTGTTTAGCTGCCTTCACAAACACGCTCCATTAGATATGAAACAAAAACACCCACCCCACATTTTACATGTTAATGAGAGGACACGGAGTCATGTTTGGACCGAATGGACTTGTGCTATCTCTTAACTTCTTAAACGTTTTTAGTCTGCTGTCTTTTGTTAATATTGAATAGTGCAATTCTAAGCAGAGTTATGCCCTTTCAATTCCATTGAAGTCAACGGGCTTAGGAGAGTGTAACTGTGTTTAGGATGGCGCTCTAAGTATTGTTCAAATCTCTGCAGAAACATTTGGCTCTACTGATCACTGTTGTCATTTTGAATCCTCCAAAGCTAGTTGTTTGAATGCTAGGTCAACACACACACACACACACACACACACACACACCCTTTTGGAAGATCCATTTGCACTTCTGTTTCCAGCTCCTGGGCTGGTCTATCTGATTAAAAACAACATCACGGGACCCTCCCTGAGCCACACAGTTTCTCAGAATGCCAGCAGTTCGCAGACATTTAGAAATGACTGTCTTTACTAATTTGACTCTGTAAAAAAGAGTTTTGGTTATAATGTCACAGGACCTGGTTGATTTATGTAAATGAAAAGCTAGTGTGTGAGGAAAGCAGACCTCTTCTCATAACATTTCCTCACTTTAACTATTATTTATTTTTAAAGATCCTTGAGGGGAGGGGGAATAGAGGATCAGGCATGAAAAAGCCAAGAGCTTATAATGTTAAGAGTCACATTTAAATAATTCTAATGACTTGAGTTTGGGTTGGACTTCCTTCCTGACTTAACAAAAGCCAGGAAATTCAGAGTTAACTTGCTGAATCTCAAATAGTTGGGCCTTTAAAAAAAATCAAATAGTAATGCCGCCATTAATGAATACTTGCTAGGAACTGTGCTCTGATGTGCTAGGCAGAGGACTGGCCTAGCTGTACATTTGGAGCATGTGGGGTATCTCTAGAGTGCATACAGAAGTGAAAGCAAATCAGGCCTTGCTCTTTTTTTTCTTCCATAGATTGAGCCTGGCTTCCTCATGCCTTCGCAACCTATTTGATAGAGGCACTGGTAAGGTTCCCAGAGCCCTATACCTTCCCGGTGGGAGGGGAGGACCTGGGACTTACCTCTCTTGATATCCTCCCAGAGACATTTGATGACGTCACTTCTGGGAAGTGCAGCCAGTGCGACAATGTCACTTCAGGAAGTGATGTCGTCACAACCTGCTGAGAGTGCACCCAATGCACTCTTTCCCGGGTTGCCTGCCAGTGGCGGGCAATCTCTGGGGGGTTTGCCACCTCCTGCCAGAATGGTGCAAACCCCTGGGAGATTGCCTGCCACCAGCGGCAACTATGAAGCAGAGCGCACTAGTCAGTGAACTGAACATTGAATCTTTCTGAACTAGGTAGGTTGTTTCCCTTTTAATTTTTAAAGCTCCACATTTACATATATTAACTTAGTAAAGAGTCCAGTAGCACCTTTAAGACAAACCAACTTTATTGTAGCATTGTTACCAGAAGTGGTCTCCTTGCAATAACTATGTTTTTTGGGGGGGGGGGTGTAATTAGCAAGCAAGGAAGATGGCCATACAAGAGGCGGTAACTGGGATCCATCACCGGTGTATACCAGGTCCCTTCCAAAATAGAACAAGCGAATCTGGTGCTTAATATCAAACAATAACTTTTATTGAACACAAAACCTTCATGCACATACACACAAATTACTGGGGAAAATAATTACATGCACACACAGAGTCCTAGGAAATGTAGCCAGAAATTGGGAATAGAGAGAGGGAGTAATTATATCTACCTATCCTGGAGAGTAGTCCAGTCCACGGTGAGGAGAGAGAGAGAAGCTTCAAACATCCAGCGTCCTCGGCAAAGAGAGCAAGAGGCTTACAGCAAACCTCAAGGGAACAACGCTTGTGGATCCGGAAACGTGTTCGATTTGAATGGGGCCAGAGCTCTACCTTTATAGGTAAAATGTGCCTGAGGTAGAAGAGCCCACCTAGCCGTTAGAACAAAAGCTCCAACAGTTAGTTCCTGGGTTAGACAAAAGGCTTGAGTACTTTGATTGGCAGCTGCCGGGGTGTGTGAATACAAAAGTAAAACTAGTTCTAGCGCTGCACAAAAAGGACAGTTTGCTGATGAAGTCTACTGGACCTAAGTTAAGTACTTTTAGGGAGGGACTGTTCTCTCCCAGGAACGACTGTCTATACTTATGAATGTCGTTTGATTAGCTCCTCAATCAAGGACAGGAGATCTCATCACGGAAGGAGGGAAAGGAATGTGCTAAGTGGGGATGACTCTGCAAGATCTTTGTTGCACTGGGCACTGGCAGGGCCGGAGAGATAGGGCCAAGCTACAAGTGACGAATGACACTTGAACGGCAAGTGTATTTCTCCCTGTTCACTTGCCCTCCACTCAATCCACTTGCCGTTCAAGTGTCATTCGTCATGTGTAGCTTGGCCCTTAGTAAATCCAATCGCTTCTCAATCACTCCTCATTCCTGTGCGGCATTCCATGCATGCCATGTTCTCCCGGGCAGGATTCAGCAACTGCTGGAGGTCCTCCGGTAGGAAAAAAGGGGGGCAGAACCCTACAGGATACAAAAATTGATTCTTTATATAATATTTTCAAAATTTCAAAAGTGCAATGTGCTCATAACGCTTCATACAGTGTCTTCAAAGTTTCAAAAATGCAACGTGCTCATAACACTCCATACAAGATTCAGTACATATTACATAAGCAATCTTACAAGGTAGGATGAATAAGAGATGATACCATTTGAAAAACCAATTCATGAAATATTTTCCGGGAGATAATAGCCCGCATAGGCTTAAGTCTTTGTTTGAAGTCAGTTTATCCTTCTATGTTATTATGACTTAAGGTGGAAATATCTTAGTTGTTATTTCATTCCAGCACGGTGCAGAGGTAATTGCCAGTGAGGAAACAAACGCTGGGGAGTGCTTCCTCCTGGGATAACACACCATAGAACGCTCTCCCCTGGAATGCTCTCAATCACTCAATCTGAGGCCGGCTGCGAACAGATTTCACGCCTGCTTCTTCAGGAGCTTCTGTTTTTAACCACCAAGAAAAAGTAAGCATCAGCCATACATTCATTCATCCCGGTGTGGGCGGCAGTGTCCTTTACAATTTTTGTATCCTGTAGGGTTCTGCCCCCCTTTTTTCCTTCCAGTTTATTACAGGTACAGCCACCTATTTTGTAAAAGGAGGTCCTCCGGTGGCCACACAGCAGCCATTTTAACTCCAGAGGCCTGAACATTTTTAATAAAACAAGCAGCCATATATAAAACTGCTATTAAAATGGCAGAGGCCCGGGCCAACTCCCTACAGCATAAGCTTTCAAGAGCCACACCTCTCTTCGTCAGATGCATGGTGAAGAGAGTTGTGGCTCTCAAAAGCTTATGCTACAATAAAGTTGGTTAGTCTTAAAGGTGCTACTGGACTCCACTATTTTGTGACTACAGACTAACATGACTAACTCCTCTGGATATATTAACTTAAGCGTACATTCCCTCCCCACCCCAGAAAAGCAGAACTGATTAATGAAAAACAACTTTGGGGAAGAAATGGACAATATGGTAATAAAGTCACCAATCCCCCAGTAATCAGCGGAGTGTTCAGCTGGCTTCTGCTGTTTTTTAAAAAAACTTGTTCCCTCTGATTTTGATTTGAAAAAAAAGAGCTGCCAGCCTTTGCCACAGTGGGCTCAGTGCTCAAATTACGTACAGCTATGTACACCCTCACATTCCTTGGCATTTCATATTTAAAAAGATGGAGAATTGAGACTACGTGGTTCTTACACATTATATTATTAACTAGCTCATGGTGACATGAGAACCACATGAGGATAATTCTTTGTCACACTCACGCGGAAGGAGACTCATTTCCCAGCCACCTCACCATGATTTCATAGCCAGATTTACTGTGCCTTTTACATTTCTGGTCTCTTTCTGTATAAATATATAGTGAAGTGGGAGTAAGGTCCACTATTCCCTTTGCTTTTTTATATTTTAAGAGAAAAGAGGCTTCAAAAGCCAGTCTGTCATTTATCTGAATGTATAATAATTAACTACTTGTGGAAAACGGATACAGGGGCCATAATCAACGGTGATTTGCTTAGCAAACCAGTGACGTTAACAGATAACCTCTGGCCTGACATCTCCTTGCTTTTGTGGACTTTATCCCTTCCAGGATAGGCCTTGCTGTTCCAAAGCACTGGTGCTGGCTCCTGAAAACGACACACAGGGTCACATTTGGAACTCCTGTCAGAGAATGCAGCTCCACAGATGGCAAATTTTAAATTCATCCTGAAACTGGCAGCCAGCCCTGAAGCCCAGGCAATCGGTGACAACAGTGTTTGTCCCACTCTTCTGTCTCTGGAATAAGGCCATACTAGATAAAAGAATATATGGAAAGCTGGAAGACAACTTCCATTTATGTCTTTAGAATGTGTAGCGTTTAAAAAAAAAAAACACTCTTGGAGTCAGAACACTGCTTCTCTTTTTTTTAAATACTGCCTCTGGGTCTACATTTAAAACCAACGCATAAAGTCTATCACTGAAAGGGGCCTCATATCAGAATGGCTGCTCTGTTCCATTACCCAGCTGCTCCTTCCCAAATGAGAGCTTAGAGTACTGGAAATAGGTTATGATTGACAGACAAGTAACTTGTTGATATGGATAGCTGTTGCTTGCACATCAGAGGCCACTAGGGTGATTTGGGTGGTGAAGGCTGGGGAATTTGGAGGAGGGGAGAGACCTCAGGGTATAATTCCAAAGAAGCCAAACTGATAGTCTGGAGATCCGATGTAATCTCCAGGCCCAACCTAGAGGCTAGCAATTCTGTGCTAGTTAAGATTCTTAAATCCCTTCCCCAAAATTAGAAATAGTAATTTGCAGCCCACAAAATTCAGCACCAATCTATCAGAATTCTAGATCTTTATAAAATGATGTCTAGGGGATACTAGAACATAATATTAAAAGAAGAGTTTTGCAGAACTATGAGTGTTACTTTTTCTTTCAGACAATTCACAGCCCTTTATTGGAGCAGAGCTAGGGAACGATCATAAGCAACAGGCACACTTTCAATATCAAACACCATTTTTTATGACATTTATTGTTTAATCATGGAGGATAGAGACACAGGACAGCACTGTGCTCAGAGCCCTCTTCAACTGCAAACTTGGAGTGATTCCACATGTCCCAGCGTAGCGCTATACTGACGGGCCAAGAATGTCTTCCTGGTGTGATTTCTGACATCATCGTGCCACAATGCCGCTCTCAAGACACAATGTCAGAAATCGCGCCAGGAAGACGGTCTCGGTCCGTGAGTATAGCGCTATGCCAGGACATGCAGAATTGCCATTGCAATGAAAGCTGGCAGCTTCCTTAAGAGGAAAATCTGAGCTAACAATCACTGTTGTTGCTGGTGGGATCCTATATTCCCCATTAACACAGTATTAGCAGCAGAAAAGAAAATAACCCCATACAGTGTAGAAACAACAACAGCCAGTTCCACAGATTCCCTAGCAACTTTCTTGCCACAACCTCACCCAGGATGATACCCCCACATTAGCCTAGCCATGCATGGAAAAGCATTCACAATCAGGCAACAGCATTGTGTCACTTACCCCATTCCACACCCAATGCACAAGCATACTGCCAGGAAGAACCAACAACACCTCACCCACACCACTTCCTCTGGAACAGCTAATGCTCACTTTTTAGGAGGAACCATAATCTACAGGCCTTCCAAGAAGGAAGTTTTTGATTCCCATAGCATCTCAAAAAGACTGCAGGAGAACAACCCTTTCCCTAGAAAAATAGCCAGGGCTACACAGAGGACCTTGTCCCTATTTCCAACAGTGAGCCTGCTCCATAGGCCAGTGGCCAAGAAAAAGTCTGCACATAGAATTCATAAGTAACAGCACCCCTCCTTTCCCCCCAAAAAGACCTTCATTCCAGTTTAGGGTCAAGGATTATACACCGATAAAGTTAATGATACTTCACTCATCTTGTTTATACTGGTGTCTCTATGTGTGCTGGTGCTGGCAACAGTAATGTAATGCGGGCATAAATCCACTAAACCAGGGCCATTTTCACACTGCTTACCAGCCACGGAACATTGCTCCGAGCTCCCGGAACAACACCGTCTTCCTGGCATGATTTCACGTGAGAACAAGTTCGCCAGGAAGACGCACCAGGAAATCGCGCCAGAAAGACGCTGTCATTCTGGAAGGTCAGTGCAATGTTCCATGGCTGGTAAGCAGTGTGAAGATGGCCCAGCTGTCTTTGGATTCTGACAATGGGAAAAAAATTAGTATCGATCCTACTCTCATTCACCATGCATAATTCAAGGATAGGATTGCTCTGCTAAGTACCCATCTATTTCAGAACAAACATGAGTGTACATATGCATACATGTACACATGTGGCTTGTATATATTCCCAGAAGTCAAGAGGACGGTGCTATCTTCAGAATCTGTACATGCTATCACTATATATATTTCCTGTTCAGCATCTGCTTAAAAAAATGTAGGGCATTTCCCTTTTGTAACGTTGGGCTTTTGCAGGAGGGAAATAAATTTGAATATAAAATGAGTGATGCTTCTTGTAACCAGGGAGCATTGAGAGTTGTGTTTACATTGGGCAAAAATATGAGACAGGGTCTATAGTGTTAGTCATCTGAGTTAATGTCCTATAGGTGCAGTTCTTGTGCTTAAGAGGTGAAAACATCCTCTGAGCTATGAAGGCTTCTCTTCCCAGTACCAAACACCAAAACACAATGACTCTTCAAACTTTCTTCCTTTTAAAACTTCTCATGTAGTTTTGATACTCATATCTGCAACTATCTAAAGCAGTGAAGAGTGTTGGATTTGATAAGAGTGTCAGATGAGATCAAATCAAATCACTATTGCCTACTTTTAAAATTGTGTGTGGTTCCACAGCCCAGAGAAGAACTTCTGGACTTGAATGTATATTTCATGCCACCTCTGATTTGCACCATTGGGTATAAGAAAACCTAATTGCTGGGAAAACAGAAGCGACAGTATGAGAGCAAATAACATCGATGGTAAATTTGCTGTTTTATGCTTGTCATTCTTTTACAATTCATAAAGTAATAGAAGAAAACCCAACAGTTGCCTTCATGTGTGACACTAAAAACACCTTTGAACTTCTCTTTTGCTTGCTTTACTTGTGGGAGGTAATTCAGAAGGAATACCTGAGGTATGCCTGTTTTACATTTGCTATACAGTCTGATTTAAACCATACATCTGACGTTTGCTTAAGAGAAACCCCTGTGTAACAAAGATCTTGCCTGTGTGGTGTGTGCCCTGGTAACATCTAGATTAGATTACTGCAGTGTGCTCTGTGTGGGGCTACACTTCAAGACTGTCTGGAATCTTCCATTCAGAATGCTGCAGCCAGAATGCTGACTGAAGCTGATCACACAGACCATATTACTCCATTCTAGTTCAATCTACAGTGGCTCCCAGTTTGTTTCTGAGCCCAATTCAAAGTGCTGATGTTGACCTTTGAAGCATACCTTAAGGACTGCCTTCTTCCATATGAACCTATCTGTCTATTCCAGTCAACTTCAGAGCCCTGCTTCGGGTGCCCCTGCTGTTTGAGACTAGATGAGAAAAGGCTAGGGTTACCAGCCTCTCAGTGGGGACAGAGGATTCCCCATTCCCAGCCTCTACCCTCCACCACTTCTCACCCAGTCAGCAGAGGTCACAGGAACGGGTCAAAGAATTCCACAGTGTGTTCCTGCGTGCTCTGGAGCACTTCTGCGTTGCGCCAGGAACAATATCATTCCCAACATGACATGGAAATGCTCTGGAGAATGTTCGCACCGCGTGTGTGCAGGGTGAGTACTCCCATCAGCCCCCCCCCATGAGCCCCCACCCCCGCTTTCAAGCCCAGGGGACTTGGGAACCCAAGAAAGGACCTTCTTGAATGTGGCTCCAAAACTTGGGAACTCCCTCCCCAGGGAGAGTCAACTATCTCTATCATTGTTTTCTGCCAGCAAGTGAAGACTTTTTTGTTTTGTTTGGTGCTCCCCCACCCCAATAACTGTTATTGGTCTTCCTCCTTGCTTGTATTGTTATGTTTGTTTATATGTTTTATTGAATTGTTTAAATATTTGATATACACTTTATTTTAAATGATGTTTTCATGTTGAAACATATAAATGTTCACTGCCTTGGGGACCCTATTTGGGTGGATAGGTGGCATACAAATGTTTTAAATAAGTAATAAATAACACATATTTACGTCACCTACATAGCTGGACAATTCACTTTTTCATACAATCTTACAGATACATTCTTATAGTATTACTATTTTGAAATACCTCCTATAGTCTGTTTAAAAAGCTGTCTCTATCACAAAATATAAGAATGCTTATTCATTTTCTCTGTGAAGTAAGTACACTAAAATATTTCATTTAGTACATGACTCTCTCATGTGACTGTGTGAGGTGATGCATAATAAGAGGCTAGTGAAAATACATCATTAGTCATAAAAAGGAAACAATACTTGACTGTTCTGAATCTGAAAGCCCTCAGGCTGTGGAAAGTCAAACCTTGTCCCACTGTGTCAGTTCCAGAAGTACATCACAGTGTATACAGATTGACTCATGTAGTGTTACACTTTGTGTATTGAAATACTGTCATAGAACCACTATTTTTTATCATGAATCAGTATGTTTGTCCCTCCCATCTCGCTACTCTTTCATGATTTTTGTGAACGTTCACACATTACATTTCAGTTTGTCTTTTTATGTGCTTTGGTAATGCAAGTATTTGGTGCCACCTGACCTCTAATTTAACATACTAATGAGTTACAAAATTCAGCGGTTTCTCATAATTGAATGGTTATAACCACTAAATTCTAGATGGTTTGGACATCACTAAGAGCTACAGTAAATGTGAATACTGTAAAGAAGACATGTATTCTCTCTCTGAAGACAACTTTATCCCCGTTGTGAATTTAATGCGAGATCTCTCTAGATTTTATAAAAAGACTAACAAATGAGGATTTAAATGTACTCCAAAGAAATCAACTTTCTACAGAAGTCTTTTATCGCAACATTTTCCAAATGTTCATCTCTTCTGTTTTTCTCCTGCACTTTGACAAACCATTTCCCAACGGGAATGAATAAGTGGTGAAATCATAAGAAAGATCTGGCTGAACGGAATTTGATCGAAGATTGCCCTTTCCTAGCAGGGTTTGGCCAGACATATTCCAACCCTTATGTGGATTCTGGAACTAGCTGTGAAACATTATTTCATCTCTTAACTTACAGGACACGTCAAGGCCAGTTAAGATAGAAACCAGGTAGCAGGAGGGAACTTTGCTCCAATAGTGTTTTCCTAAGAGAAGTCAAAACAATCCAAAAAGAGACAAGGAGAGACACAAAGTTGGAGTTGGGACCAAAGCAAAAGTGCAGTGTTGAAGCTTGAGAGCCTACAGTCCAAGGTTCTGCTCCAGATGACCAAGAGGCCCAAACATTGACTGTAAAAGGATGAATCCGTTAGAATAAAGGCAGAATGATGACAAGCATTTCCAGCAGCTCACTGACCTTCCTGTTTTAACTGTCCCAGGCACTCATAGTACAGGAACTTATGATAATGTCTTTGCTATGGGCTTTTGACTCTTGATCTAACATTGTGGATCCAGGGATAAGATTATCTGGAAGATGTGCTGAATGCCTCATGATAGCTCTTGGTGAGGCAGAAAATCAAATCTTTGAGAAGACATTGCCTAGTGGCTGTATCAAATGTTACACGTTAGATTTCAGAGTTCATATGCTGGTAGGATTTAGCAATTTTTCTCCCTCTCTCATAATGTTCAGATTCAGAGTCACTTGAGGAAGCCATAAGTTCAAGACAGACAAAGATGTACTTCACATATCACAGCAGTGATTTTCAAACTTGCATTCTTTGGAGGACCCTTTCCTCATTTTGTCAGCTGAGAAATTCTCCTGACAGTGTAAAAGATTCTGTCTCATATGTTCAGTCAATTCACAACATTTGGTCAGTATATTTGTCCACCCTACATGAACTAAAGCTGTGCCTTCTTAGAGCACACCCAACACAGTACAGCTTCTGTGCTTTGCAGTAGAAGATTAGTAGAGATGGGTAAGCCAGCTTTTAGGAAAGTCATTCCTAATCTTTTCAGTGAAGAACACTTGATAAAATTCCAAGGAATGCTGAGAGTTTTCCCAGACCACAGAGTGAAACCTCTGGTGAAGGAAGACAGTTACTGGGATTTATAGACCCTTGGCTTTAAAAAGTATAGCTGGAGCTTATCTTGAATAAAACAGAACCTTTTATCTACCCCAGAAGTTTGAGCATGAATTTCAAATGATGACTTTTTAAAAAAAATATCTCCAGATTAAAAGCAAAATAAATTGAGGACTACTAGGCACATCATATGAAATTGATTCAAATATCTGAGTACACAACAAGAACAGCAGCAGCAACAACAAAGTTTTGTTTTCTACTCTGTGTTTTTATAAAGGCTTTGGGGCATAGAATATGCTGCTCTCTCTCTCTCCCCACATGAGTTATTCTATACACCAAACAGATTTTACATCTAAGGTTGAAGCATTTCACACATTATTTGTGGTATCTGGACATTTTTATATATCAACTTAAAGCAACACTTGCTTCAGTTGGTTTGTGTGCATATGTAAAAACTACTTCGCCTAGAATGCTAATTTATAATAATAATATCTTTCTTCACATGAACCATAATCACATCACCAAACAAAAAGCAAGAGAGTAGCTCAAAGGTGGTTTAAACCTTGTTTTTTCTCTCAATTCTGATCTGTCCATTCTCTTCTTGTCCTGTTTCTATCATTATTTTATCTTACACCATGACAACTAGCTTCCTTCTCTCTGAGCTGAAGCATTTTTTTTAAATGAAAAGAAGGAAGAAGAAACGAACTTTTACGAAAGGCCCAAGCATATTCTGAAACTGTAAATACAAGAGGTGAATGAATCATCCTCGTCCAGAAATGACGAGGAAGGACGAAAAAGATAGTTTGAGAGACAAAAGCTTTGTTCTACCCAGCTGAATGAGCTTTCTGGACTTAGAATGAATCACCAAAACTATTTCAATCATATTACCAGCAGAAAACATGTAAAAAGTCCCAAGCTATGAAAAATCTTGTTATTATGAAATGAACCTGCTAAAAGATAACAGTGACAGTTTCCAAAACATGATGTACAAAATAATTAGCACATGTACGAGGTAGAAAGAGGTGCGTCTGTAATCATTATGACATCAGTACAGTATTGTAGAAAATATGGGTATAGTTTCTGGCATTACAGCTTCTGGAATAAGATGTTTCAAGATATAGATATGTATATTTGGAAAGACAATATGTGAGCATGCTGCTGACATACGAAAATGTATGTAATACTTTTTTAAAACCCAGTAATTTCTATATTAAAACGTATGTATATTTTGTAGGTTAAAACAAAACATTAAAACTGCTATATTGTATCTTTACACAAAGCCTTTCATTTCGTATGTAATCAGCTAGAAGACTTTTTTGGTTCCTTAATGTTGTTTCATAGCAAAGAAGATCCAAAAAGAAAAAGCAAGATGATTTGCCTTCTGAAGAATATCACTATGATTAAAACTGCCTTATTTAGAATATGCTGGCTTTACGCTGCTTAAGCATGCCCAATGAGGGATTAACTATATGCTGATCTGTATTAGCCAGAAGGACATACATCTAGGATTGCTAACTCTGGGTTGTGAATTTCTTGCTGTGGAGCATGGAGAGGTAAGAATTTGGTGGACCATACCCGCTGGCGTGATGATGTCACTTGAGGAAGTGACATTGTCGCAGCCATGAGAAGTGTGCCTACAGTGCATAGGCCTGGGAGGTTTTTTGCCTCCGGTTCCCGTTCCTGTTCCCCAGGGCAGAGGCTGAGAGCAGGGCATCTCCCACCTCCACTGAAGGACTGGCAGCCCTTCTGCGACAAGGGGAAATCTCCCTCTCTTTCCTCTGCTGATGCAAGTGTAACCCATGCCATTTTCTTTTTAACATTCTATGTCTATTAAAAGGTTAGAATTCAGAGCCTTGGGAGCAAAAGGTCACAGAGCATGGGCAGTAAGTAAAGTTGCTCCTATAGTACCAATTGCAAGAAGCCTGCCCCCTCAGTCAGTCTGGCCTGCAACAGGCAAAAGAAGGCCTAGAGCTCGACTGAGGGAACTACTGATTTCTTTGCAGGAACGTAATGAGCCCAACCAGGGAGAAACTGCATATTAGAATTTCCCTTTTAGGACATAATATAAAGGAAGGGTTTGTCAGGCTGTTAGACATTGTTTAATCAAAAAGAGTCCAGTAGCACCTTTAAGACTAACCAATTTTATTGTAGCATAAGCTTTCGAGAATCACGTTCTCTTTGTCAGATGCATGGAGGGCAGAAGAGAACATGATTCTCGAAAGCTTATGCTACAATAAAATTGGTCAGTCTTAAAGGTGCTACTGGACTCTTTTTGATTTTGCTACTACAGACTAACATGGCTAACTCCTCTGGATCTAAGACATTGTTTAAAACTCTTTTCCGAGTCAGTCTGTCCACATCACACAAATGAAGGCGAGATGATTGAGGGAACTGCTAAGTCCATTGCAGACCCAAGCCAGAGACAGAAAGCATCAAGAGCAGCAAAAGGAGGAGCCGTTGAAGAGCATAGAGAAGAAGCAGCCCTGCACTTCTTTCAGTTAACATTTTGGACTTGCTGTTCTCTTTGTGCTACCTGACACCGTTTATTAGGGCTTGCCTTTGTTCAGAGGGTCCTTTCCAAAGGGCACTGAAGATCCTGCCTTTGCATATGTTGCTGTGTTCAAAGCAATTCATTTATACCTGTAGTTGTAAAGTTATTGGGTTTATGATAAATGTTTCTTACCTTGAAATCTATACTAACTTGAGTATTTTCTTCTTGAAGCTATGTCATAATTGCTTGGCAAGCCTCAAGGGTGCTGTCATTTATTGACTTGAATCGCCCCCCCCCCTCCCAATTTGGAAAAGATAATTTAGGAATGGAATCTATGTAGCCAGGGTTCTGTTGGGTTACATAAGCAAGGACAAATGGTAGACTGCTTGAAGAAAGGGGAAGGCAGGGAAAATTTGTTTTGCCACTTCCTGCCATTAATTCATCTGCTGGATCCAACCCAGTGATTGTACATAAAGTCACCATAATTTCTGTGACAGCAACAGGCCTGATAGCAAAAATCAAAGTTACCACATGAATGTCACCCATACACAGGCCCTCGTTCATAGAAACAGCACTATGCCTTCTGTTTAGGATGGCACTGTAAATCCGCTGAAATCATTTAACTTAAGACTGCAGTAACAATGCATAGGGTTGCATGAATGCTTGGTACGATTTGATGTTTTTTAAAAAACTTCTTGCTGCTAGCTAGGGGATCATAAAATAATCCACAACAGCGTTGTTACCTGCAGTGATTGGAATTCAGAAATATACCAAAAAAACCTAATGATGGGGTCAGAATAACAAACTCAGGGTTTTTTTTCAGGGGGAACGCGGGGGAATGGAGTTCCGGAACCCCTTGAAAATGGTCACATGGCTGGTGGCCCCGCCCCATGATCTCCAGACAGAGGGGAGTTTAGATTGACCTCTGCACCGCCAAGCAGCATGGAGGGCAATCTAAAAACTTCCCTCTGTCTGGAGATCAGGGGGTGGGGCCACCAGCCATGTGACCATTTTCTCTGAGGGCAACCCACTGAGTTCTGCCACCTTTTTTTCCAGAAAAAAAGCCCTGACAAACCTGAACCAACAGCCCTAAGTTCATTGTATATCTGGGTACCCTAGTCTCACTAGAGATAGTTAGTCAAGCTTGTTTCCTTGAATTAAATGAGACTTGTTAATAAAAACAAACTTGTCCTATTTATTTCACATGACTGACAGTGCACAGAATTCTTCTTGTCTATTTAATCTAAGACTACTGATTTCAATGGACTAATTGGAGTAATTCTGCATAGGATTGCACTATGACTGCCATCCTAATCAGAATTAGACCCTTTTAAGCCCATTAACTCCAATTGACTTAGAAAGGTATAACTCTGCTTAGGATAGTGCTACACATTTATTTGGATTGGGACCTTTCTGTCCCATGACGGCTGTGGGTATAAGAAAGAAGAAGTCTGACTAAAAAATGAGTCATGGAGTCTAATAGAAGGGTAGAAGTTTTCTCCTCAGCTGAAAAGAGGAATAGCCACAGTGTCCGAGAAGTTTATGCTTTGTTTTCAGCTTACTGGTTAATGCCGCTTGGAGGAACCCAACTGGAGAATGTGTGAGTCATTTTTGTTACTTCTATTGCCTGCTGATCTATGTTCGCTAAAAAATTCCCCTTGCTCCAACACATCCATTTTTTCATTCAACATACAGAAGAAAAGACATTTAAAAAACACTGCGTATTCTTTCCACCTACACTAGAAATACAGCTGCCTCTCAGGCACAGCATGATAACTCAATTGCAATAGCAATATTACACAATCATTGGCCTTCTTTGCCCCAGCCTAGCCCATAATTGCCCCTAAGCTCTACAGTAGCCTTCCTAGCCAGTCTAGGGAAATAGCATGTGGCTGACCTCACTAAAAAACCGGATCCCAGTTATACTTCCCATCACTTCTAGACTCTAATTGGCAGCGCATGCCCTGATCGTTGTATTTGTGTAATGTTAAAAAATCATGAAATTACCAGAGGCACTAGGAAGGGTCTGAGGAAAGGGGGATATCTTCCCCTGTGTTTCTGATCACATATAATTATGCCTCCAAAGACTCAAATTCTTCTTCATAACAAAGGACTGATTATCGGACCTGTCTAGGTGACATTACTATAATTATTATGGGATGTAAAAAAGTAATTACAAATACTCTTGAAATCTACTTTTCCCCTTATTTAATCTTGAATTAAGGAGACCTCTGACCATTTTATAGAGAGAGAGAGAGAGATCTGGTCACGGTGGTACGTATTCTGGTAACATCTAGATTTGACTACTGCATGCACTGTCTGTGCGGCTGCCCTTGAAAACTGCTTGGAAACTCCTTTTGGTACAAAATGTTGCAGTCAGGACTGGAATGGATCATAGGGACTGTAGTGATAGTGAACTAGGCCCAAGGAAGAGGGATCAGCACTCCTCCTAATGCAGTGGAAGGGACAAGACAGGAGCCACACACAGGAAAGGAACCCAGCAGGGAAGGCTGTTCTGTATATATGTTTAAAATTAATAATTACTAAAAGAAAACATGGAGTCTCTGATGTTCATCTGATACGGTGTCAGTCAGAACCACTCCCTAGAAACCTTCATGTGGTTCAAGGGCCCTCTTGAAATGAAGCTGAAGTTGGTTCTCTGTTCCTTATTCGCACTTTTCAATTTTCCCATAATATTTTTCTTTGGCTTTGTGAATAAGGAACTAGGAACTGCTAATAAGGAACTGGGAACTGGGAACCAACTTCAGCTTTGTCCTCTTGAACTATATATCAAGAAACACCAAAAAAAATGAAACAGGCCTAGCATGGCAAAGCTTTCTTCCACCAGAGGCTTTTGATTTTAGTAGGGCTTCAAGATGGCCAGACTGGAAACAGCATTTCTCCTGATAAAGAATAGCTACAAAACTAAATGCAGAAGAGGAATACATCCAGTGTGTTTTTTAATTTATGCCATGGGCCCACAAGCAGCGCAGATATTCAGCTCCTTTGTATTTGCTACTGAAGGAGACGAGAAGAAATATCTCCCAGTTCTGGGGAAAATTGATTGATGTTTTGTGCCTAAGAAGAACTTTATTTATGAAAGGGCCTGCTTTCACCAACAAAACCAGAAACCAGTGGAATATGCTGAGACATACATAAAATGGCTGCATGGGAAACCAGATGCCTGTGAGTTTGGAGGCCACCAAAAAGAAGGTATTAGGGATAGATTTGTGGTGGGCATTTTAAATAAAGATTTATACCAGCAATTGCTGCTGGAAAGTAAACTTACCTTGGAAGGGGCAATACAAATGATAAGAATTTCAGAATTGATAAAGGCCCAAATCTGTGACTAGGGAGCTTTAAATAGACTCCACGAGGTAGCAGAAAGCCATTTCTCAATAGACAGATGGCCACAGCCAGCTCAAAGACACCACAACCAACCACCAAATCAATCTTTTAATGCCCAAAAGCAGGACACTAGATGTATGTGCTATGGAAAGGGGTATAGCAGAGCCCAGTGAAAGTGATCCATAAACCAGCATGTTAAAGACACTGACTTTGTTAGTATAGATAGAGATAGCAACTACTGTCAGATGGGATTGGCAATCTACTCAATGCCTCAAATTAAGTTGTTGATTGAAATGTTAATAAAACTAGGAATTGTGTTGCCACTATTTTAAAAATCCTCAAACAAATAGAAATGAAGTTAAGTGTGAACTAGGCCCAAGGAAGAGGGGAGGAGTCAGCTCAGCAGTGGGAAAGAGGAAGTGGAAATCACACACAGGAAAGGAACCTAGCAGGGGAAGCTATCCTTTATATATATACGAAATAAATAGTTATTAAAATATTTACTTGTGGTCCCCGGCCCTAAGGAAGCCCGCCTCGCTTCAACCAGGGCCAGGGCCTTTTCAGTCCTGGCCCCAGCCTGGTGGAACGCTCTGTCAATGGAAACCCGGGCCCAGCAGGACATATTATCGTTCCGCCGGGCCTGTAAGACAGAGCTGTTCCACCAGGCATTCGGTGATTGAAGGTGGTGGTGCCATGTCGACCTCCCACCTTTGGGGTGGGGGAGGGTTCTCCCCACCACTGCACTTTGTTAATTTGTTTTATTGTTTGTATATTGATTTTAGTTCTTGTTTTTATCGATTTTAACTGTTCACCGCCCAGAGCCCCTGGGGATGGGCGGTATATAAATTGAAATATAAATAAATAAATAAATAAATAAATAAATAAGAAAACATGGAGTCTCTGGCATTAATCTGACAGGGACCATGTAACTCCAGTATTAGCCCATCTACACAGGCTACCAATTTGTTTCCAAGCCCAATTCAAGATGCTGGTGTTGATTTTTGAAGTCCTATATGGCTCAGGACCTGAAGGACCAACTATTACCACTGAACTTACTTGACCATTACGGTAATCTTCTGAGGCCCTGCTTCATGTGCTCCCACCATCTTCTATTAGGGAGGTGTCTACCCCAGAGGGCCTTTTTGGCTGTGCCACCAAAACTATGGAACTCCCCAGGGATATCTGTCCCCTTCTGTCACTGTCTTCTGCCAGTTCAGGAAGACATTTTGGTTCATCTGCCTCCCTGCCCTTTGTTTTAATTATCGTTTTATGTGCTGTTAACAGGGCTCATTTCGAGGGGGAACGCACAGGAATGCAGTTCCGGCAGTTCTTCAAAGAGGTCACATGTCAGGTGGCCACGCCCACCTGACTCTCAGACATTTTGGGCCCGTTTCGGCCTGGATTGGGGCCAAAATGGCTTGGATCAGGCCTCTGATGGGTGGTGGATCACTCTCCCGCTCATCAGCAGCCTGATCCTGACCATTTTGGCCACCCTTTCAGCCATTTCCAGCCCCTTTTTGCCATTTTGGGCCCAATTTTGGCCCTGAATGGCCAGGATTGGGTCCAAAACAGCCAGAATAGGTGATGTCAGGGGGTGTGGCATATGCAAATCAGTTATACTAATGACACACTTCTGGTGATAGCAAGAGGTGTGGCATATGCTAATGAGTTATGCTAATGAGTTATATTAATGAGTTCCTCTAGCTCTTTTTCTACAAAATGACCCCTGGCTGTTAATATGTATTTAGTTTTGGCTTCAATTGTTTTCATGATACTTGGTTTTAACTGCTGGCCGCCTTGGTGGCCCTCATGGGGCAGTAAGGTGGCATAAAAGTTTTGTAAATAAACGCATAAATAAGTAAATATAAGAAATGCATGAAAAAAATGGGAAGAAAATGTGGGGGAAAGGAATGATGCTTTTTTAAGAGAAGCGTATCAGATGAATTTCAATGAAAGTCCAGTTTTCTTAAGTTATTTTAGCAATCTTATCCAAAATAATTTAACGGCTATGGAATGTAGAGTCTCTATGCCAAAGTAGTCTAAAACATTTACAGTCTTCAAGAATGAAGTAAAATGCACACAAAAGAAGATATCAGTAACAAAAATATATTTCAGATTTAATTGGTGGGTAGGAAGGCAGAAAGGAAGGGGGGAAGAAATGCACTTTTCAAGAAATTCCTGAAACTGCTGGAACACAAAGTCATTTACCAAGAATGTTTGCCCATCCTAAAGTCCAAAAGGTTCCTATTAGCAGTCAGGAGACCACCAAGGCTAAAAATATTTCAGTTGTGCTTAAAAACAGAGTTGCACTGCATTTTCTGTTTTGCTTCTTTTAAAAAAATCTTGTAGTTTTTAAACTTAAAAATATAGTTTGTGTGCCTTGTCTCTTCAATGTATTAAATAGTGGGTTCAGACTTGAAGTAAACCAACAGCTCTTTATTCAGTATAACCACACACAACAACACACAACTGACAGAAACCCTCAATATATATACATACCAGTTTTCCCTCCCAAAGAGTTATAGCCAATGAGAACACGTACTTTAGAATACCCTCGTTTGCATAACTCACATACATTGTAACTTATTTACAGCTCAGTGATTGGTCTTTATCTGGCTCTCCTGATTTGCTGCCACCCGTACTTAGTGGCCACTGATAGCAAAGCCTTGAGTTCTCTATCAGCTAGAGTTCGACCAATACATTACACTCCTCCCCCCTAAGTCAGAACTGACCTCCTAACAAATATAATCTTTCAGGTGGCTGGGAGTAGTCCGAGTCCGCTGGGACCTCCGTAAGGTCACTTGAGGCGAGGGACAAAGTGCGTCCGACAATTGAGCCGGTGTTTGGGCAGTTGGTAGCCCGTTACTTAGTTCCGCTTGGTTCTCGGGGTTAGTACTTGCCTCTGCAGCCGGTGAGCTGACTGTTGGTGCCTGCTGTGGTATAGCTTCACTGTCCGTTTCTGGAGGGATGGTATCCTGTTCACTGGGCGTTGGTAAGCTCTCGGCTCCCGTTGTCCTGGTCGGCCATCTGCGTCGTAGCTGGTCCACGTGTCTTCGTAGTTTCCTGCCATCCGCAGCGACAACGGCGTATGACACTGGTCCCGTTGTGGTGTCCACGGTCGCAGGCACCCATGGCAGACGTCCGCTGTAGTCGCGGGCATATACGAGATCCCCCGGCTGGAAGGTCCTTACCTCTCCTTCCGGCATGGGCCTTTCCTCATCCGCTAGGTCGGGGTGCAGCCTGTCGAGAGTCACGGTGAGCTTCCTGTTCATGAGTAGCTCAGCGGGGCTACGCCCTGTCGTAGAATGCGGCGTGACGTGTTGCTGTAACAGGAACGCAGCCAATCGCGATTGCCAGTCTCCTTGGCTGATTCGCCGAAGGCTGTCCTTTGTTGTCCGCACCATCCGTTCTGCCTGCCCATTGGTGGAAGGGTGGAACGGAGCAGACGTGACTTGCCTGATGCCGTTGTTGGCCAGGAACTGCCGGAACTCCGCTGACGTGAATTGTGTTCCGTTATCCGACACTACCGTGTCAGCCAAACCGTGTGTTGCAAACAGCTGACGTAGGGCCCTAATGACCACAGCAGTAGTCATTGTGGAGACGGGAACAACTTCTAGCCATTTTGAATAAGAGTCCACAACTATTAGGAAGGTTTGTCCCTGAAATGGCCCTGCAAAATCAATGTGGAGTCTCGACCAGGGTGCTCTCGCTGACTCCCAAGGATGTACCGGGGCTTGCGCTGGAGCTGGGCGTGTTTCCTGGCACGGCTGACAGGTTTCTTGGCACGGCTGACCCATTCCTCGATAGCCCTATTCATGCCTGGCCACCAAACATAGCTGCGTGCCATTGCCTTCATGCGGACTATGCCTGGGTGTCCGCTGTGTAGTGCCTCCAGCACCTGTTGTCTCAGTTTGCTGGGGATTACAACTCTATTTCCCCATAGCAGACAGCCCTTGTGCACTGAGAGTTCGTGCTGCCTAATGAGGAACGGCTGAAACTCTTCGGCCAGCTGGCCTGATGGCCACCCCCTCCACGCCCAGTTGAGAACGCGGCTGAGGGTGCGATCCTTAGCAGTGTGTGACGCCACGTCGGAGGCTCTAAGTGGTGGACTCGGCAAGTCTTCCAGCAGCATGATGTGATGAGCTGGAGATGGGTCGGTCCCCTGGTCCGCAAGTGGCAGGCGGCTCAGGGCGTCGGCATGTCCCATTGCTTTGCCGGGGCGGTGCTGTAAGTCGTAGGAGTAGGCAGACATGAACACCGTCCACCGCAGCATTCTGGGCGAAAGGATTTGAGGCGTTTGCTTGTCTGGAGAAAGTAGTCCCAGGAGTGGTTTGTGGTTGGTTGCGATGAGGAACTTCCGGCCATAGAGGTAATCATGGAATTTTTTCACTCCAGCAACGATTGCCAGAGCTTCCTTGTCTATTTGGGCATAGTTCCGTTCCGCGGCCGACAAGGTTCTTGAAAAATAGGCGATGGGCGCTTCATGCCCGGTATGCATTCTGTGGCTTAAGACGGCTCCGATACCATATGGGGAGGCGTCGCAGGCGAGTACTAGTGGTTTTTTCTCATCAAAGTGTGTCAGCACGCTCTCTGACGACAGTAGTTTTTTTACTGCTTCAAACGCCGCGGCTTCTCTTCTGCCCCACCCCCAGGGGGCTGAGGAATCTAGAAGGCGGTGCAGGGGTTCTGCAATTGAGGCCTTATGTGGCAAGAATGCGTGGTAGAAGTTTAATAGGCCCAGGAAGGATTGTAGTTCCTTCTTTGATCCTGGAGGAGGTGCACTTTTAATGGCCCGTACCTTTGCTGGTGTGGGATGAATACCGGCTGCGTCAATGAGGAATCCCAAGAACTCCACACTCTCAACAGCGAATTGGCATTTCTCTCTCTTTACCTTTAAGCCGGCGTCCTGTAGTTTGCGAAGGACACAGCGAAGCCTCTCTGCAAGTGCGCTTTCTGACTCCCCAGCGATTAGGACGTCATCAAAGTACGGGATGACGCCTGGAATTCCGCGTAGAAGTCCTTCCATGATGCCTTGGAAAATTCCTGGGGCGACGTTGACGCCGAATTGTAGTCTCTTAACCTTGAACGCCCCCCGGTGTGTCACGATCGTTTGGGCTTCTGCCGTCGCCTCGTCCACAGGTAGTTGTTGGTAAGCCTGTGCCAGATCAAGCTTGGCAAAAATCTTTCCCCCTTGAAGCGATGCCAGGAGATGGCTCACGACTGGTACTGGGTAGGAATGTTGCTGCAGTGCTTTGTTGATTGTGCATTTATAATCTGCGCAAATTCGGACCGCTCCATTGGGTTTCAGTAGGGTGACTATGGGAGTTTCCCATTTAGCGTGAGAAACTGGCTCCAGGATCCCCTGTTCGATCAGACGATCCAGTTCCTCATCTATCTTTGGCTTGAGCGCAAATGGAACCCTGCGAGGCTTCAGGCAGATGGGGGCCACGGCTGGGTCTAAGTCAAACGAGACAGGAGGTCCTGTGTAATTACCAAGGGCCCCGTCAAAAACTGCTGGGAACTCTCTGCATACTGATGCTACCTCATCACGATGCAGCCGCTGCACGCCTGCGATTTGGATGCCGAGAGGACGGAACCAGTCGAGGCCGAGTAAGCTAGGTTGGCGGCCTTGAACTACCACTAATCGTAGTGGGCCAATAAAGTCCTTGTACTTTACTTGGAATGTGCCGATGCCCATGATCGGCACGCGGCGGCCTTGGAAGTCTTTCAGCACCATGTTTGCTGATTCAAGATGAGGTGTGGATGACTTTCTGCGTATCAGCTTGAGGGTGTGTGAAGAGATGATGGATAACGCGGACCCTGAGTCGACTTCCATTTCACAGGGCATGTTTTGGATTTTCACGGTTACTTTTATTTTGTTGCTGCTTGGAGGTCGTAATGCTTGCACCGATGACTCACTAGTCTGGGCTACATTAGCGTGGCGTATAGTGACTGTATGGCAGTCGCTTTTGCGGTTGGGTGCCTTGTTGTAGCCCAGTGCTGACTTGTGGCTGGACTTGGGCGATCCGACTTGGTTCTTTGTAGAGCGACAGGCTCGAGCGATGTGTCCCATTTTTCCGCAGTTTCGGCATTGTGCTTCCCGGAACCGGCAGGACTTCCTCCAGTGAGGTCCTCCACAGCTTGCGCAAGGGGTGCCCTGAATTGTTGCGGCCCCCCCCGGTTGCTTGCCATGGAACTTAGTTCTCAGGACCTCTTCTTCGTCATCCTCTGATGATGACACGTCCTCTACACACCCCTGATGTACCTGTTCGGCCCTGCGGGAGGATGGGGGAGTGTGCGACTGCCGGACCTCTTTTGCGGATTGTTCTGCCGCTTCAGCAGCGAGTGCCTCCTCATGCACTGTTTTGAAAGTCAGCTCTTTCTTCGCAAAGAGTCGTCTTTGGAGTTTTTCATTTCGCAGCCCACACACCAATCTGTCCCGAAGTGCCATCTCTAGGTCAGGGAAATTGCAATGCCGGGCTGCCTGCCGGAGGGCTGTGACGAATGCCGCTAGGGATTCCCCTTGGGCTTGGTTGCGGTTGTAGAACGCGTGTCTGCTGGCTATTTCTGATGGCTGTGGTGAGAAGTGTTCTTTGAGTCGGTTCTTTATTGTGTCAAACGGTGTAGTTTGAAGCTGGGCTGGCGCCACCAGTGCCCGCGCTATATCAAACGTGGAACGCCCACACACGCTGAAGAACGTTGCTCTCGCGAGATCTGTGTCTTCAATCTTGTTTGCCTCAAGGTAGAAGTCGAAGCGGGTGATGTAGGATTCCCAGTCCTCGGCTGTTGAGTCAAACGGTTCGAAGTGGCCCTTAGCGGCCATGTCTGCCTTCTGGACGACGCGAGCGTATGTCGGATGGCGGAGGTGACAATTCCTCACGCTTAAGATTTCAGCTTAGGTCTTGGGGCTGCCTACCCAAGCACCTTGTTAGTGATATCGCTCGGGTATTGGGGCTGCATACCCAATCAGATATCCCATCCCATCCTCGTCGCCAGTATTAAATAGTGGGTTCAGACTTGAAGTAAACCAACAGCTCTTTATTCAGTATAACCACACACAACAACACACAACTGACAGAAACCCTCAATATATATACATACCAGTTTTCCCTCCCAAAGAGTTATAGCCAATGAGAACACGTACTTTAGAATACCCTCGTTTGCATAACTCACATACATTGTAACTTATTTACAGCTCAGTGATTGGTCTTTATCTGGCTCTCCTGATTTGCTGCCACCCGTACTTAGTGGCCACTGATAGCAAAGCCTTGAGTTCTCTATCAGCTAGAGTTCGACCAATACATTACAAATGTCAGTTGGATTCCATTCCATACACTACTAGCATAATGTAGTTGTATATATAGTTAGAGCCTTTCTCCCCAGCAATTTCAGAATTTATTTATTTTTTGCCATTGGTAGAAGTATTATTTTATTTATTTCTAATATGTGTACCCCACTTTTCCATGAAACTGGCCTTTTCCTGAAACCTGGAGCATATAGGCATAAAGGAGGATCTGTGAACATCACTGATAAAAAACCTATATTAAGCATCTGATTGGTTAACTGGATCTGGAGTTAGTAATTCTAATGGAACAATTCCCAGAAAAATGGTCCAGGCTGAACACATGCATGTGGGTGAAATTCTCATCCATGAGGTGCAGAGGTCAGCATCAGGAAAGGCATCAGTTGCCTGATGCACATGACAGAAAGGCAATAAGCATTATACCAAAGAGACAAATTATGTTTCCTTCCAAATTGGAGGCAATGGCAGGGAAGTCTCAGTTTGGTCTTAAGAGCCTGTAGAATAACAGCTGAGTATGAGCACAACTACTAGGGGATGGCAGAAACCCTGCATGATTTTATTAGAACATGCTTCAATCCAGCATTCAAGGGGGGGGGGAGCCCCCTGCTGCTATAACCGTGTACTGATTGATTCTAAAGCAAGTGTGTAAAACTGAAAGCAGGTTTGCGGGGTACATTCTCCACCATGTGGGGGGAAAACAATAGTCAATTTTGTCCATCATTGCTTTGATGCCCTGTACTGTTGTACATATGAACACGTGAAGCAAGCTGTGTGTCAAGTCAGATCACTGGCCTGTCTAGCTCAGTATTATCTCCTCTGACAGGTACCAGTTTCTCAGGGCTTAGGAAGAGAAAATTCTTTCCCAAAACTTGAGACTTCAGAATCTTTAATTGGAAGAGCCAAGGATTAAACCTGGAATCTTCCACAGAGTATGTGGTGTGCCACTGAGCCAGGGGCTCATCCTGGGCATGTAGCAAAAATGTTTTATATTATATTGATTATTAACTAATAAGTGTTATAATAGGCATGGCAGTTAATGTTGACACAATATAACTAATTTTTTAAAAAACAAATCCAATTGAAAAGTTAAAATCTTATACAAATAGTGTTTTTTAAATGGATTTTTGTATCAACATGCTGAAAACCTTACAAAAAAGAGAAGCAAGCATTTGGTCATCTACATTGTTAGTCACATTAGTGCCAAAGCAGCTGCTTGCATGGTGTACCAAGAAGGGTCAGACAATCAGTGTACTTCCTGAGAGTCAGTATGATGTAGTGGTTAGAGTGTTGAACTAAGATCTGTGCTCTTCCCTCAGAGGTTTTGGAGGGTAGATACAAGAAAGTACCATATACTAACAGAGCATACAGATTCCCATATGATAACGCGGATTTGAAACCATTGAACACATGATTGTATATTGTTCCATATTAAATGAGTTGACGACTAGCTTAATTACTTCTCTACTTAAAAATATGGAACTACCTAATATGAGAGCCCAGGTGATGTGGTTATTATCAGATATAAATTATTCCGTTACTCTTTCCGTGACAAAATATATAGGGGCAATAATTAAATATTCAGAGAAAGAATATTAAGTAAAGTTTTTCCCATTTTAATCACTGCTTAAGGCGATAGCTGTATGAGCAGTGCCAGAGAGAGAGAGAGAGAGAGAGAACTAAAATCTGGGAGACCAAGTTTGAATCCCCACTCTGCCATGCAAGTTTGCTGGGTGACCTTGAGCCATCACATACTCTCAGCCTAACCTACCTCATGGGGTTGTTGTTAGGATAAAGTGGAGGAGAAGAGAATGATGTAAGCTGCTTTGGGTCCCCAAAAGGGGAAAAGGCAGAGTATAAATGAAGTAACAAATTTTTAAAAGGTCTTTACCCTCCAACCCAAAGCTGCCATTCTCATTAGCCTGCACTGGATCCATTGTTTCACCATCACTCCACATATCAGAAGCCTCTACTTAAAGCTATCAAGAGAAGAGAAGCTCTCATGCTGCATCTAGCAGCAACAATTTTAGGAGAAAAGTCTTAAAGAGCACCTGGTTTGCTTTGGCCCACTGCTTATTCAACCTGCAATGTATGTTTGGCACCGTGTTGAGGACCCTGAAGGTTCAGCGACTGCACTTCAGTTCTGCTCCGTCAGCTTTCAGGTGTTTTCCATGTTAACTATGCACACCCTGGCATCTGATTTATTTTTACAGGAGTAAGTCACCAAACTCATTTTGATATGATTTTTTCTCCTAATAGGACTGTATGCTTCAAAGCACCAGAAGTGTTTTTAAATGATGTAATGCATCATCTTACCTAAGGAAAGAAGTGACATTAGTGTGTCTTTTGTCTGCTTCTTGACCTTTCCTGAGGGCTCTGACAACGGGCTGCCAATGGCTTACTCAGAGGCGCCTGAGGCTTTCAGATCAAGGGGCGGAGCTGACATCTGTGGTT